>NC_084632.1:33132483-33209983 GCF_033978795.1 Nerophis ophidion | reverse complement strand
CCAGACATTTTTGCCATCTCTGTGCCATCTCTGTCGTAGCATCACCGGTAAAAACCAAACGAGGGACTTTCGCAACTCTTGACACTGGAGCAACTTAAATCCGTCGACTGGTATGTGTTTGTTTGGCATTAAATGTGGATGGAGGGAAAGGCTGGATATAAATATAGCTACAAATGAGGCATAATGCTGCAATATGTACCCAGCTAGCCTAAATAGCATGTTAGCATCGATTAGCATGCCGTGCTAATCGATGCACATTCTACGTAATTCAACTTGAATCCGTCCCTGATCGTGTTGTTATTGTCACGGCCAGAATAGGACTCTGAACACAGATGCAGGATTTTAAGAAAATATATTTATTTGGATAAGGGAAAGGGTCCAAAAGGAGAGAAACTAAACAGGCTATCAAAACAGAGCTTACCTAACCTCTAAACTAACAACATCTCAATAAACTCAAAACGCTCCAGCAGCGGAGGGAAAAAAGGTGCTAAGAATATCAAATGCGAAATACAACAATAAGTGCTCCAACGGAGGCAATGCTAAGAAGCTAATCTTACCTGACAAAAAGGTTTACAAACAAATAAACTCCCGTGGATCAAAAGGGTACAAAAACGTGGCAATGACTGTGGACATGGAACGCTGGAGGTACGCACAAAAGATACGAAAACACTCTGGCAGAGGACAAGAGGAGGGCGAGACATTTATACACACGAGGGAGGGTGACACAGGTGGGCACAATCAGGCAATCAGGTAGGACGTCAGCCCAGTGAAACAGGAGGAAGGGCAAGTGATCTGAAACGAGAGGCAGAGTCAGCATTTCAAAATAAAACAGGAAATGAAAAAACATGAAACCAGACGAAACCCAGACAAGACTTCACCCAGGTGTGACAGTTATACCCGCCGACAACACACCGACGAGGCATGATGTCTCCAAGGTATCGGAAAATAGTCGAAAAAACGGAAAATAACAGAGCTGATTTGACTCGATGCGTGTGATGTGTAGGGAAAAATAGCGTTGATTACGGATGTGACGTCACGTTCTGACGTCGTCGCTCAGAAAGGGATAAACAGAATGGCGTTTAATTCGCCAAAATTCACCCATTTAGAGTTCGGAAATCGGTTAAAAAAAATATATGGTCTTTTTTCTGCAACATCAATTACATGGGTCTGGTGTTAATGTTCCCCTTTAATTTTCAAACTATCAAGGTAAAAAAATAAGGTAACTCTTTAGTATGGGGGAAAATACTGAGTAACAAAGACTTAATTTAGAGTTATTTGGACATTAGGGTAACATGTAAGGGTTAGTGTTACTAAAAAGCAATAATTCTAAAGGTTATTGAGGGAAGACTTAGTTCATGGTTTACTGGTTGTATAAACCATTGGCGCAGTTGGGAGAGTGGTAGGAAAAGGTAGGAAAGCGCTATACATGTATAACCCATTTACCATCTTAATAATGACTAATTAAAAGCCAATATTTTTCACTATGACGCGCAAATTTGTGAAGCGTTTTAACATTTTTTTACCTACTCAGTGGCTTAGTGGTTAGGGTGTCCGCCCTGAGATCGGTAGGTTGTGAGTTCAAACCCCGGCCGAGTCATACCAAAGACTGTAAAAAAAGTGTGACCCATTACCTCCCTGCTTGGCACTCATCTTCAAGGGTTGGAATTGGGGGTTAAATCACCAAAAATTATTCCTGGGCGCAGCACCACTGCTGCTCACTGCTCCCCTCACTTCCCAGGGGGTGATCAAGGGGATGGGTCAAATGCACAGGACAAATTTCCCCATACCTAGTGTGTGTGTGACAATCATTGGTACTTTAACTTAACTTTCTAATTTGCATGTTAATAAGCAACTAATTAATGGTGAATATGTTCCCCATAATAAAGTGTTACCAAAAATAATATCAAAATTATAGGATGTTGTTTATGTAGTTAGCTCATTTTCCTCAACGGGGGGGGCTGTTTTTTTTGTTGTTTGTTTTTTGCACATAAGTAGCATAATCTACAAAGATACAAATAATTGCTATTGCAACATCTAATGGACAGATTTAGAACAGTAGTTTCTTTCATTCAAAAATTTCGGCTCATTTGTATACTTTGGATACAACCTGTTTGGCTGTATGTTTGACACTCCTGGTATAGACAGTCATAATTAGGGGTGTTGGAAAAAATCGATTCGAATACGTTGTGCGATTCAGAATCGATTCTTATCTTTAAAAAATCGATTAAGAAAAAAAAAATATATATATATATGTATATATATATATATATATTTTTTTTTTTTTAAATCAATCCAACAAAACAATACACAGCAATTCCATAACAATGCAATCCAATTCCAAAACCAAACCTGACCCAGCAACACTCAGAACTGCACTAAAGACACAAACACGACACAGAACAAGCCAAAAGTAGTGAAACAAAAATGAATATTATCAACAACAGTATCAATATTAGTTATAATTTCAACATAGCAGTGGTTAAAAATCCCTCATTGACATTATCATTTGACATTTATAGAAATAAAAAAAAAAGAACAATAGTGTCACAGTGGCTTACACTTGCATCGCATCTCATAAGCTTGACAACACACTGTGTCCAATGTTTTCACAAAGAAAGTCATATTTTTGGTTCGTTTAATAGTTAAAACAAATTTACATTATTGCAATCAGTTGAAAACTAAAACCTCTATGAAAAGTAAAAACAAAGGACCCAGATTTCCCTCGCCCGGACGCGGGTCACCGGGGCCCCCCTCTGGAGCCATGCCCGGAGGTGGGGCACGATGGCGAGCGCCTGGTGGCCGGGCCTGTACCCATGGGGCCCGGCCGGGCACAGCCCGAAGAGGCAACGTGGGTCCCCCCTCCAATGGGCTCACCACCCATAGCAGGGGCCATAGAGGTCGGGTGCAGTGTGAGCTGTGCGGCAGCCGAAGGCAGGGCACTTGGCGGTCCGATCCTCGGCTACATAAGCTCGCTCTTGGGACGTGGAATGTCACTTCACTGGGGGGAAAGGAGCCTGAGCTAGTGCGTGAAGTAGAGAAATTCCGGCTGGATGTAGTCGGACTCACTTCGACGCACAGCAAGTGCTCTGGAACCACTTCTTTTGAGAGGGGCTGGACTCTCTTCCACTCTGGCGTGGCCGGCAGTGAGAGGCGACGGGCTGGGGTGGCAATTCTGGTTGCCCCCCGGCTTAAAGCCTGCACGTTGGAGTTCAACCCAGTGGACGAAAGGGTAGCCTCCCTCCGCTTTCGGTTGGGGGGACGGGTCCTGACTGTTGTTTGTGCTTACGCACCAAACAACAGTTCAGAGTACACACCCTTTTTGGGTACACTCGAGGGAGTACTGGAGAGTGCTCCCCCGGGTGATTCCCTTGTTCTGCTGGGGGACTTCAACGCTCATGTTGGTAACGACAGTGAAACCTGGAGAGGCGGGATTGGGAAGAATGGCCGCCCGGATCTGAACCCGAGTGGTGTTTTGTTATTGGACTTTTGTGCTCGTCACGGATTGTCCATAACAAACACCATGTTCAAACATAAGGGTGTCCATATGTGCACTTGGCACCAGGACACCCTAGGCCGCGGTTCCATGATCGACTTTGTAGTTGTGTCATCGGATTTGCGGCCTTATGTTTTGGACACTCGGGTGAAGAGAGGGGCGGAGCTTTCTACCGATCACCACCTGGTGGTGAGTTGGCTGCGATGGTGGGGGAGGATGCCGGACAGTTGATAAAACATTGTCCTTTACAAATATAAAAGTTTTTTTTTTTTGAATCTACTACTCTGCTAGCATGTCAGCAGACTGGGGTAGATCCTGCTGAAATCCTATGTATTGAATAAATACAGAATCGTTTTGAATTGGAAAAATATCGTTTTTGAATCGAGAATCGAATCTAATCGAAAAAATAGATATATTATCGAATCGTGACCCCAAGAATTGATATTGAATCGAATCGTGGGACACCCAAAGATTCACAGCCCTAGTCATACTACTGCTGGGTTTTGTGGCTTTCTTCCCAATTACACTCATTTCTAATGATGAAATTAATGTTAAGTATTCATTTCTCTCAAAGTTCAGTTGCCACACATTTGATTTACCCTCATCCAAACAGATCATCACTTTGACTAAGTCAGTTTACTTTGTGGAATGAAACGCATCATTTATAAAACCTCTTCCCTGAATCGCTGTTACAATCCTTCTCATCCTTGCCTGCCCCTTTTCCTTTAATCTTCTTCCATGACTTGGTTCTGCACCCTCCATTTCTATCTCCTGCCTTGCCGTGCTGAAGCAGCCAAGCACAAAGTTAACTATTAGAAATGGCTGAGGGAGCGCGGTGGCCGCGTCCGCGTGTTCACATGTCTGTGATGTAATCATCTTGGCGGAGTTTGTTTAAAAACACTTGTGCCGATCATGTTTCGCACATGGCTCATTAATATTCCCTATATTTATTTCATCGGTTATTTGTCTCGACTGAGATGCACAAGCAACACGATTCCTTGCAAGTTTATTAATAACATGTCTCTGTACGGATGCTGGGTTAAGCTGATGGAAAGGTGTTTGTTCTCTTGGAATGTTCTAGTGGTTGCCTAAAGACACGGTATAAAACATACATACTTTAAGTGCTGTCACTTTGAATTGAGATGATGAGTGAATTGCTCCTCACTCCACTCTTGCTTCTATTGTGCGCCGCTCTGCTGTGTGCTTTCTTTAAAAGCAGGAATCTACTTCATTTTTTTTATTCACCCATACTGCTATAATAATTACTTTTTAAATCATGGTGTCCAGTAGTAAATATTATCTAATGCAGTGGTTCTCAACCTTTTTTCAGTGATTGTGAACATTTTTTTTATTCAAGTACCCCCTAATCAGAGCAAAAGCATATTTGGTTGAAAAAAAGAGATAAAGAAGTAAAATACAGCACTATATCATCAGTTTCTGATTTATTAAATTGTATAACAGTGCAAAATATTGCTCATTTGTAGTGTTTTTTTCTTGAACTATTTGGAAAAAAAGATATAAAAATAACTAAAAACATGTTGAAAAATAAACAAGTGATTCAATTATAAATAAAGATTTCTACACATATGTCAGGACTTTGACTTGGATTTGTTTTGCTTCTTCGATGCAGAGGGAATTTGGAACAGGCCAGGCGTGAAAGTGAGTACATGATTAATTTATTAACACACTGAATACAAAAAGGGAAAACAAAGGGCGCGCTCAGTGGCGGATAATAACTTAGACTAAACTCCAAACAAAACAGCACAATGGCGTTTTGTTACAAATAAACAAAAGATACTATCAAAGGTACAAAACAAACCAAAAACTTGCACAGAGGCATAAATACAAACACGATCGTACGTGGCGTGGTCAAAACAATCATCAGCGTGGCAAGGCAAGGTAGATGCGTGGTCATAGTAAATAGCATGTAGCAGAAGCATGTGGCAAGTAGTACAGCGTAAGCAATTAAAGTTCCCAGGCCGAGGAACGGAAAACAAATGACATCTCTGCACTGCTGATCCGCCTCCGCTTGGGATGGTTTCCTGCTGGCTCCGCTGTGAACGGGACTCTCGCTGCTGTGTTGGATCCGCTTTGGACTGGACTTTCGCGACTGTGTTGGATCCATTGTGGATTGAACTTTCACAGTATCATGTTAGACCCGCTCGACATCCATTGCTTTCCTCCTCTCCAAGGTTCTCATAGTCATCATTGTCACCGACGTCCCACTGGGTCATTATTGTCACCGATGTCCCACTGGGTGTGAGTTTTCCTTGCCCTTATGTGGGCCTACCGAGGATGTCGTGGTGGTTTGTGCAGCCCTTTGAGACACTAGTGATTTAGGGCTATATAAGTAAACATTGATTGATTGATTGATTGATAAATAGTGACTATAATGATGAGAAACAGGTGTGGGGCTTTGGGCAGGGGCGTGACTTGAAGACCAGGTGGAAACTAATGAGTAACTATGGAAACCAACCAAACCAGGAAGTGCAAAAACGGGAAACAATAGTCCAAAAACAAAACATAACATGATCAAACATAAACCCAGATTAACAGGCATGACAACATAGAAGTAATCATCAACTGAAAGTGCCCTCTTTGGGGATTGTAATAGAGATCCATCTGGATTCATGAACTTCATTCCAAACATTTCTTCACAAAAAAAGAAATCTTTAACATCAATATTTATGGAACATGTCCACAAAAAATGAAGCTGTCAATACTGAATATTGCATTGTTGTATTTTTTTTTTTTTACAGTTTATGAACTTACATTCATATTTTGTTGAAGTATTATTCAATAAATATACGTATTTATAAAGGATTTTTGAATTGTTGCTATTTTTAGAATATTTTTTTTAAAATCTCACGTACCCCCTGGCATACCTTTAAGTACCCCCAGGGGTACGGGCACCCCCATTTGAGAACCACTGATCTAATGCATAGCTTGTCTGTTAGGGTTGAGACAAAAAAATGGTAAATAGGTTATACTTGTAAAGCGCTTTTGTACCTTCAAGCTACTCAAAGCGCTTTTGACACTATTTCCACAATCACACTGCAAAAAGTCAAGAAAACAAATACAAAAATGAGGGGTATTTTATTTGAACTAAACAAAATTATATGCCGATAGAACAAGAAAATTCGGCTTGTCAAGACTTTCCAAATCAAGTAAAATTAGCTAACCTCAATGAACCCAAAAATATCTTAAAATAAGTATATTCTCACTAATAAGTGCACTTTTCTTGGCAGAAAAAAAAGAGACTTTTTTACTCAATATGTTGAAAAATTATCTTACAACTGACCACTAAAAGGTAACACCCAAATAAGTTTTTTAACTTTTTTAAATCCACGTTAGCTGTAATATCTTACTGAGATCATTTAGGACCAAAACCCTAAAAAGAAGTAACACACTCTAACATAAAACTGCTTAGTGAAAAGAATTATCTTATCAGACAGAAAATAAGAAAATATCACCCTTATTGTCTCAAATAAGGGTGATATTTTCTTATTTTTAAATATCTTTTTAATCTTCCTTAAATTTCAGTTTTCGCAGTGCACCCATTCACACACACATTCACACACTGATGGCTGGACCCATCAGGAGCAAGGGTGAAGTGTCTTGCTCAAGGACACAATGGACGGTAGAAGCTGGGTATCAAACCAGGAACACGCAGCTTGCTGGCGCTCTCCCTATATATATATATATATATATATATATATATATATATAGATATATATATATATATATATATATATATATATATATATATATATATATACATATATATATATATATATATATATATATATATATAAATATATATATATATATATATATATAGATAGTACGATATCTGATATCATTATGTCTCACAGTGGGCAACACAATGGCAATACGCTTATTGCACGGGATATACTCACCGATCATATGTTATTGCCGACTAAGGACTTTTACTGGTGATCACAAACGAGGTAGATCCCCTCTGGCTGTTACTGTATTTATGTTTAGTCCCCGGGTGGCAAAATAATAATAGTCACATACGACGCGACAAGTAAACTGCATTTTATCAGGTTTAAACATTGATGACATCTATTAAAACAGACAAAAAGCAAGGAAATAAAAAAAGACAGGATTCAATTTTGCTCAATTTGACGAGAGACGCGTTGACTGTACTCTTTGTACAGTCTTCCACCGCACTCTGGGTAGAGAATTATATGCCAACTCTTTTATTTGGACTTTCCCTGTTTACATAACAGCTGTTTGTAAAGGAATTGGAGGGTTGTATAAACAGCCATTGTTTTTGGTCACATTAACACAAAAGAAAAAGGATGCCTCGGGCTTGGGCTGGTCCCGGTTCGAGCTTGGGCAGGTTATGGATCACAATAAATAACCCCTCCTATCTCCTCCCATAGCACACACTGGAATTTTACAAGCCTTTGGCTTGTTACAACAAAGACAGCCTCTGTCTGCTCGCCGGAAGTTTCCGAAAACGGAAACTTTTGTGATAACATACAAACAATTATTCTGACACATTTCATAGGGCCAGATTTTATAAATCTGGCCCTATTTTCTTATTTTTAAATATCTTTAAAAATCACGTGCCAACTTGATATAACACACGCTGAGCTGATCTACTAAATCAGTGTTTTTCAGCCACTGCCGTGAGATACAGTCTGGTGTGCCGTATGAGATGATCTAGTTTCACCTATTTGGGTTAAAAATATTTTTCACCTTTATCGTTAGTTTTTAAGCCAAAATACGTCCGCTCTCCCTTTTCCGTCAACACACTGTGTCTACTAGTAAGTGACTAGCAATGACACGACTTTATAGG
This sequence comes from Nerophis ophidion, assembly GCF_033978795.1. NCBI lineage: Eukaryota > Metazoa > Chordata > Actinopteri > Syngnathiformes > Syngnathidae > Nerophis > Nerophis ophidion. Next base: position 33,201,659 of record NC_084632.1, on the reverse strand, counting down.
CTGTATAGTACCGAACATTATTCATTAGATTAGATTAGATTAGATTAGATTAGATTAGATTAGATTAGATAGTACTTTATTTATTCCTTCAGGAGAGTTCCTTCAGGAAAATTAACATTTGCAGCACAATCCCATTCAAGATAAGACAAACATTACAGGGAAACAAAACAGGATCGCTGACGGGTCTGCCGGCTTCCAGCGCCCGTTACAAAAAAGGTGAGATACAGGTAAACAAGTTGGGGAGAATGGTAGAAAAAGATAGAAGATTAATATAAAAATAAAAATTAAAAATCGGTCTAAGCCTGGGCCCTGGAGAGGGGGTCTAGACTGAGGCCAAGGGAAAAAAACAACTACCCATAGCCATGGTACACATCCCTCTTACATGTGTGTAAGAGGGAAACATCAAACATCAAAGAAGACAAAGGACATTACAGACAATACAGCAGCGGATACAACCAGACACTTCGTATCGTATCGTATCGGGAAATTTATATAGCGCTTTTCTCAAGTGACTCAAAGCGCTTTACATAGTGACACCCAATATCTAAGTTACATTCAAACCAGTGTGGGTGGCACTGGGAGCAGGTGGGTAAAGTGTCTTGCCCAAGGACACAACGGCAGTAACTAGGATGGCACAAGCGGGAATCGAACCTGCAACCCTCAAGTTGCTGGCACGGCCACTCTACCAACCGAGCTATGCCGCTCCACAATAAATCCACATAAAAGTACACGAAAGGTAAAACTGAAATGTAATCAAGATTAATAACTTACAAAACATTCTCATGACCAAACACTACAGCACATACACGTTGGCTTCATTTCAGAATAAAAATGAAATGCATAAAAACGTGCGGCTGATGTTTTGCCGTCCAGCAGTATATGAGCCTTGCGGTGGAAACGCTCCTCAATTAGGACACATGACAGCTGGTTAAAGACACTTCTACATACAGCTATGAATAAAAAGTTTAAAAAACATATACACTGTGGTGGCCTCTGCGGTGTTCCACACCATCGTGCTCTGGGGTGGAGGGAGCATGGCCAGAGACAGGAGTAGACCCAACAAAGCAACCAAGACAGCCGACTCCAGTCTCGGCCGCCAACCAACTCTCGGCCAGTGTCCAGTCCGCACGGATGAGCGAGGATACGTCCAAGGAGACTGAGGTGTCCGACACCTGCTCACCCAGCCAAGACACCGCGAAGCCTCTCCGTCCCGGCACTCAGTGCCAGCTCCGCAGTCCTGTCCCCTCATCCGCATCTCCTCCAGTCTCTCCAATCCGACTCCGGTGTGGCAGAGACCCTGCAGCTGGTCTCCATGGCCAAAAGGCTCCCGGGAGGCAGATCCAGAAGTCCACAAAAAGCACCGCAGAGGTCACGAAAGTGCCACCCTTTGTCACACAGTCCCAAAGGGTCCCGGACCAAAAGGCAAAAAAATATAATAACACATGAAAACAAGAGGTAAACACAAAAGGATGACACAAGAGCACAGAGCTCCTGCCATCAGCAGCCACTACAGCAGCACCATATTGGGGGGAAAAAATACTAATACCGGTAAACCGTACAACCATAGCCAGATCATAATAAACGTCAGTCCAATTTTCTGTGGCCGGCATGAATAAATAAATGCACTACTCCAAATAGTCCATAGGTGTGAATGTGTGTTTGCCTGTATGTGCCCTGTGATCAGCTCTTGCACGGTCAGCTGGAAAATACTCCAGCTCACCCGGGATGCTAACAGTATGGGGAAATGAGTTTATGCATGAATTATTGAAACAACAGCATCCCTGCTTATTCAGGCTACAGAATAAGTGTGTGCATAATTAAGTGTAGCTCATTTATCTCTATATTTCGCAAATCACTGTCACAGTAAAAGCATCTTATCCACTTGGCCTTTAAAAAACATGTGACCTTTACAACTAACATTTATGTAAGGCCGCAAACTTCATTATATTGCATGCCTCTTCTTCTCTCATTGTGTTTCCCTTAACTCCTTTCCCATTTTTATAAATAACACTGAAAGATGCCTTGTCAGTCTTTTACTGTTTGTCCTCAAGTTCGGGTCAACAGTCGCGTACTTCGAATATGAAAAATAGTCATAATGTTGCTAAACGCATGGTGGAACAGGGGTTAGTGCATGTGCCTCACAATACGAAGATCCTGAGTAGTCCTGAGTTCAATCCCTGGCTCGGGATCTTTCTGTGTGGAGTTTGCATGTTCTCCCCGTGACTGCGTGGGTTCCCTCCAGAAGTCGATACGTCGAGGCGCACACGGCTGCTTGATTTAATGCTAAATATTAGCGACATTAAAACCGCCAAATTAGCGTCAACTAATGCAAATGAAATGACTGAATTTTGTAACAAATTCTTACAATTTGTGTTTTATCTTCTACCTGCTACATGTCTTATCTCTGTACTTATATCCATATATCCATCCATCCATTTTCTACCGCTTATTCCCTTTTTGGGGTCGCTGGGGGCGCTGGCTTCTATCTCAGCTACAATCGGGCGGAAGGCAGGGTACACCCTGGACAAGTCGCCACCTCATCGTAGGGCCAACACAGATAGATAGACAACATTCACACTCACATTCACACACTAGGGCCAATTTAGTGTTGCCAATCAACCTATCCCCAGGTGCATATAATCCGTTTTTAGTACTTAATACTAATTGTATTTTTCTCAAAGCACATACTTGAGTGTTAACCTCAAGTCACAAAGCATTTCCATAATCCTTTATTATGGCAAATTATATGTAATATGGAAAATTGTAGAGAAAAGCCCAGTGTGTTTGATGCCTTTTAATTTTAAACCATCTAAAATTATTCTTCAAGTGCATTAGGAAACATATGTTTAAGATATTGTAAGATTTTATGTTAAAATAAAGTTAGATATAAAGTTAAAGTACCAATGATTGTCACACACACACTATGTGTGGTGAAATTTGTCCTCTGCATTTGACCCATCCCCTTGTTCACCCTCTGGGAGGTGAGGGGAGCAGTGGGCAGCAGCGGTGGCCACGCCCGGGAATCATTTTGCTGATTTAACCCCCAATTCTAACCATTGATGCTGAGTGCCAAGCAGGGAGGTAATGGGTCCTATTTTTATAGTCTTTGGCATGACTCGGCCGGGGTTTGAACTTACAACCTACCGATCTCAGCGCGGATACTCTAACCACAAGTGAAATATATATTTATATAGCGCTTTTCTCAAGTGACCCAAAGCGGTTTACATTGTGAAACCCAATATATAAGTTACATTGAAGCAGTGTGAGTGGCACCGGAAGCAGGTGGGTAAAGTGTCTTGCCCAAGGACACAACGGCAGTGACTAGGATGGCAGAAGCAGGGATCGAACCTGCAACCCTGAAGTTGCTGGCCTACTGTACATAGAATAGAATGTAAATATATTCTACATTTAAGTGCAGTCAAGGAACATGCATTAGGGAGTTTGTTGTTCTGAAGCCCACAGTAAAGAGATGTAACTTCATCACGTCACCTGGTTATTGACTCCAACCCAATATATTACACCGTCGACGTACAAAATGAAGGATTACGATTGCAAGTTCCAGAACGATTGGAAACAAGAATTTCAGTTCATCCAGGAGAGTTTGAAGGGGAAGGGGTATGTTGCCTGTAAATTTTGTAGAACAGACTTCTCCATTGAACAAGGCGGCCGAACGGATATATATACTCAGCCATGAACGGTCAGCAAAGCACAAAGCGTCCGCAGCGCAGCATCGCTCACAACCCAATATTATGGGCCACCTCGCAAAATGGAGACCCGATGGTGCATCTTATGCTGAGACAAAGATGGCTATGCTGATAGCTGGAAGCAACATCCTGTTCTCATTTGCGGATGTCTACAACAAATCCGTAAAGGATGTTCCCGGATTCGGAGATCGCTCGCCAATACGCAAATGGCAGAGCAAAGGTTACTCAAATAATGAAAGATAAGTGTTGTTGTTTTTTTTAATAACCAGCAAGCACAGTACAGTTAGTAGAACAACTGTGTTTTTATTACTGTGTATTTGAAAGGTGCTGTCGGAAATTCAACAATTTATTTTATTTATATATATAATAAAATACATTATATGTATATATGAATTATATATGAAATACTCGAGTTGGTGAATTATATGCCACCTCTCTTAACCCCCCCCTCCCGAAATCGGCGGTCTCAAGGTTGGCAAGTATGTAGTAGAGTATCGTAGAACAGAACTGGCTTTGCACCGTTAAAATGTCACCTCTTTTTCAACTTTACTACCGACCTTTACACAGCAACAGCATCCCTCTTGACACTTTTCAGCATCTCAGCACTAGCCTAGCCAGTAGCCACTAATGTTGTGCGGATCAATACTGAAATATCCATACTGACGATACCAGATCTTTATGCTCTAACACTGATTCTCAAATTCAAAAATTGATGCCTTAAATTATTTAGTTCTTTGAAACAATGTATATCATTAACAGGAACACAGTGTAAAGTAACTAAATCATTGAGATATTGTCTAAATGAAACATGATTGGTGGAACTACTTTTTCTTCCGCCAAAGTAAATATGTAGTACGCAAGCACAGCGATACACTATGCCGTGCTCAGTCATTAAGTCTGACTTTGTTTGTTTAAGAAAAAATACTGGACGTATTTTATATCAGCAAGTGTATGAATCCTTTTTTTGTAGGCTATTTGGAGACACGACATACTGTACAGAGTTGAATACAAATATGATTACACATTCAGGGCAGGATAACAGAATTATAATTTGGTAACACTTTAGTATGGGGAACGTATTCACCATTATTTAGTTGCTTATTAAATTAATAAAGACTTAATTTAGAGTTATTTTGATACTAGGGGAACATATAAATGTTAGGGTTAGGGTTAGGGTTACTAATAAGCAATAATTCTGAGGTTATTGAGGGAAGACTCTTAGTTAATGGCTTAATGGTTGTATAATAAGGCCATGCAGAATAAGGCATTAATAAGTACTTAATAATGACTAATTAAGAGCCAATATGTTACTAATTTGCATGTTAATAAGCAACTAATTAATGGTGAATATGTGTTCCCCGTTCTAAAGAGTTCCTGATAATTTGTTTCACCCTGTGAAGATTTTTCCCCAAAACCACTTTTTACATTTTCCCAGACAAATTAAGTGTAGTTAGTATTCCGACGCGGGACTTCTTTCAGGAAGTGAAAACTAGTGGTGGTCGACCAAGCTAGGATGACTGTTGTACAGCAAAAAGCGTGCAAACTATCTACAAAAGAGGCTTAAATCTTCATACAAAAAGCAGATCTGAAAAAAAAAAAATGTAATCACGCTATGGAATAGATCAGTGGTTCTCAACATTTTTTCAGTGATGTACCCCCTGTGAACATTTTTTTAAATTCAAGTACCCCCTAATCGGAGCAATGCATTTTTGGTTGAAAGAAAGAGATAAAGAAGTAAAATACAGCACTATGTCATCAGTTTCTGATTTATTAAAATGTATAACAGTGCAAAATATTGCTCATTTGTAGTGGTCTTTCTTGAAATATATTTGGAAATAAAGACATAAAAATAACTAAAAACTTGTTGAAAAATAAACAAGTGATTCAATTATAAATAAAGATTTCCACACATAGAAGTAATCATCAACTTAAAGTGCCCTCTTTGGGGATTGTAATAGAGATCCATCTGGATTCATGAACTTAATTCTAAACATCCATCCATCCATCCATTTTCTACCGCTTATTCCCTTTCGGGGTCGCGGGGGGCGCTGGCGCCTATCTCAGCTACAATCGGGCGGAAGGCGGGGTAGACCCTGGACAAGTCGCCACCTCCTCGCAGGGCCAACACAGATAGACAGACAACACTCACACTCACATTCACACACTACGGCCATTTCTTCACAAAAAAATAATATTTTAAACATAAACAATATTTATGGAACATGTCCACAAAAAAATCTAGCTGTCAACACTGAATATTGCATTGTTGTATTTCTTTTCACAGTTTATGAACTTACATTCATATTTTGTTGAAGTATTATTCAATAAATATATTTATAACGGATTTTTGAATTGTTGCTATTTGTAGAATATTTAAAAAAAAATCTCACGTACCCCTTGGCCTACCTTCAAGTACCCCCAGGGGTACGCGTACCCCCATTTGAGAACCACTGGAATAGATCCCTATTATGACTGTGAATCTTTGGGTGTCCACGATTCGATTCAATATCGATTCTTGGGGTCACGATTCAATTCAAAATGAAAATAAAAATTTCAATTCAACACAATTCTCGATTCAAAAATGATTTTTTCCCGATTTAAAAGGATTCTGTATTCATTCAATACATAGGATTTCAGCAGGATCTACCCCAGTCTGCTGACATGCTAGCAGAGTAGTAGATTCTTGTAACAAGATTTTATAATTGTAAAGGACAATGTTTTATCAACTGATTGCAATAATGTAAATTTGATTTAACTATTAAATTAACCAAAAATATTACTTATTTTATCTTTGTGAAAATATTGGACACAGTGTGTTGTCCAGCTTATGAGATGCGATGCAAGTGTAAGCCACTGTGACACTATTGTTCTTTTTTGTTATTTTTATAAATGTCTAATGATAATGTCAATGATGGATTTTTAATCACTGCTATGTTGAAATTATAACTAATATTGATACTGTTGTTGATAATATTCATTTTTGTTTCACTACTTTTGGTTTGTTCTGTGTCTTGTTTGTGTCTCCTCTCAATTGCTCTGTTTATTGCAGTTCTGAGTGTTGCTGGGTCAGGAATTGGATTTGGAATTGGATTGCATTACTATGGTAAATAAATAATAAATGGGTTGTACTTGTATAGCGCTTTTCTACCTTCAAGGTACTCAAAGCGCTTTGACACTACTTCCACATTTACCCATTCACACACACATTCACACACTGATGGAGGGAGCTGCCATGCAAGGCGCTAACCAGCACCCATCAGGAGCAAGGGTGAAGTGTCTTGCTCAGGACACAACGGACGTGTCAAGGTGGTACTAGGTGGGGATTGAACCAGGGACCCTCGGGTTGCGCACGGCCACTCTGCTATGGTATTGCTGTGTATTGTTTTGTTGGATAAATTAATTAAAAAAAAAAAAAATAATTGATTTTTTTCAAAATGAGAATCGATTCTGAATCGTACAACGTGAGAATCGCGATTCAAATTGGAATACATTTTTTCCCACACCCCTAATCCCTATACTTTATATCAATGATTATAAATCGGGCGTGTTCCCAGACATAGCGAACAATTGTGTGCCAGATTTGAAAAAAACAGATGGAAACTTGGAAAAGCATGGAGGTCTACAACTTCTTTGTGTGTGGCTGGGTCAAGGAAATTGGTATTAACCTTCCTCTTGTGTTAATTTTCTGTTACCATCTGTTATGTTAACGGGTCGGTTTTGACCCATGTCTTGAATCAGCTGTAAAATACACTAAAAACAATGATCTATCATCCAATTTGTTTCTCGTCTCTTGGTTACCTTGTTAGGCTTCCTTATCCTTGAAAATATTGGTTTTAATATTTTTGGTTTGGGCCATTGGGCCTTTTTTTTGTCAGTATACCCCTCGATTTCAATTTTTAAAAATGGTAAAACGAACCTCAAGAGAATCATATAAATTAAAAAAAGGTTGTTGTGTTACCTAACTATTACTAAGGGGTATTAGAACACATCTCTTAAATAAATGTGTTTTATTCATTTTTTCATTTTAAGAATTGTAACTATAGTAACATCTATGGTGTTACGGGTCAATTTCGACCCCTATATATTTACTTCAAGAAAAAGGCTAAAAAGTATTTTTTGCAGCAACAGAAATCCAACATCAAACAAACAACAACCAATCAAGCAAATGAAACCAAGAGAAATAGATTACTTGTTCCAAAACTAATAAAAAAACTAAATCAGAGTGGCAAAAAGTGACACTTTTAGTGTCCGTCTTTTGTTTGTTTTTGTACAGGATAACACGGTAAAATGATAATCCACTAAAGCTCACATGATTGGGAGAGGAGCTGGCTGTCAGTGTGTTCAGTGAATTATTATATTTGTGAATTATATTTTGGCTCTTATCATTGCTTTATCATCTTATTTTTATAACTGGGTCGAAACCGACCCTAACAACACCAAGGGCATAATTTCTACCAGAGCATTTTATAATTTAGTGAAAAAAAATTTAAATGTTTTATTTTGTCGACAAAGAGGTTCCTGACGAAGTCAAAAAGCTTTGATGCAAAAAAAATAAATGTATGTGGTGTTTTTATAGATATGCATCGTTTTTGCTCGGTTAAAATTGCATTAGATATAATGTTGGCCCTGCCAAAGCAGGGATGTCATATTTGGTTAGGACAAATCTACAGGTACAGTTTTTTACCTCCAGGTGTACACACATTTATATTTAGGAAATAAAGTTATCTGAGTCGGCTTGAAAAAAAGAAATATAATTTATACCAAATTAAAATAGCACCTTCAAAACACAAAGCATCACTTGATAGACTTGGAATCACCCACAATAGAGCCGACGTCACAGATGCACTGAAATACAAAATATTAATCATATGACTGGCAGCATTTATAGTAATGTCTTCCAACCCATTGAATCGCACTATGAAATATTCATTTAGTCATTCATTTTCGAGAGCTTATTCTGTTCAGGGTCAGGCCTATCCTTGCTGACAAACACCAAGCATATTCAGGCAAACAACCTGTCACACATATTGATCATTTTGAGTCTCCTCTTTTTATATGGGAAACTTTACCTGGAAAAAACCTATGCAAGGATCGTGAAAACATGTACAGTAAACAAACAGTTTCCTCCATATCCCCCTGACATCTGCAGTGGAAATTTGTGGACATGAACGCCAGGGCAATTTTCCCCTAAAATGTGTAACTCTGGTAAAAAAATAAATTGCAGAGGATGCTGATTCTCAGGAGGATTTATCTTTACCTTCACCCGAGTGTGTATGTTTTCATTCGTAAGATGCATGAGTGTCCTTTTAGTGATTGGGTCTGCATGCACTTCCTGTCTCCTTGACTCATTGTCACCACGGCCCTATGGGGAACCACCACCCACACACACTCACATATTCTTTGTGAGATGCATGTGTGTGTGTGTGTGTGTGTGTGTGTGCATGGGTTCATGCATGCTGAAGTGAGTAAAATTGGATAGGAAGTTTGTGCCGTGAGAGTGTGTGAGCAGGAACCACTTTAAGCCTGGGAAAATATATAACAACTGTACTCTATGTAAAATAATTTGAATTGGAATTACTTACTGTTATCATGATCATGATGCGACAGTCAAATTTACAGTCGTGGTAAAAAGTTTACATCCACTTTTAAAGTGTCAAGCTTGGGACGAATCAGGCATGAATGTAAGTACATTCTTATTTGTTACTTAAATACAAAAGGCAAAACAAAAAGCACGCTCGATGGCGGATAATAATATATGCTAAAACGTTAACAAAAACAGCACAATGGCATGGCTATCTATAAATGAACAAAAGATGCTAACAATAAACCAAAAAAAAAAACAGCACTTAGGCGAAAGAATACATGGATCTTACGTGGCGTGGGCCAAATGTTTAGCAGCGTGGCAAGGCGTGGAGGTTTGTGATAAAAATGTGGCATGAAGCAGAATGCAAAAATCCCAGACTGATGGACAGAAAGAAAATGATTTAAGTAGTGGCTGTGATAATTAGGAACAGGTGCGGGACTGAGGGCAGGGGCGTGACTAGGATAAAACTAAATGAGGTTGGCATGGAAACAAACAAAACCAGGAAGTGCAAAACGTGACTGATTGTCCAAAATCAAAAACATAACATGACAAAACAAAACATTATCCATAGGTGTGACATAAAGAACATAATGTCACGGCTGTCTGGAGTTTCCAATACTTTCTGCAACTCTTATTTTTTGTGATGGAGTGATTGAAGCACATACTTGTTGGTCACAAAAAACAGTCATGAAGTTTGGTTCTTTTATGAATTTATTATGAGTCTTAATTCATTTTCAACCACAGTCATGGTCTGTGGTCCAGATCATGTTTTGTTTAGTTATTTTCTGTTAGTTTTGGACTCTTTTAGTTCCTGTTTGACACATCCTGAGTTTGGTTTGGTTGCCATGGCAGCTTATTGTTTTCACCTGCCTCTGGTGTTCGGGATGCTCACCTGTAGCTAATCAGAAAAACTATTTAAGCCTGCTTTTGCCAGTCAGTCGGCCTGGTGTCATTGTTCCGTTCATGTCTGATTCCAAGTTTATGCCAAGTGTTCGCTTCATGCCATGTCCAAGTAAGTTTTGTTTGTTCATGCCACAGCTCGTGGGTGTTCCATGTCCGTAGTCCATGCTAATTGGTAGCTTCTACGTTTCCTGCGCTAAATTTTTGTTTTTTCAGCTTCTCGTGCGAATGGCACGCTTTCCTTTTGTTGTTGGTGTGATTTTGGCTGGGCATGGTGGCGATGGTGCTTCTTCCAAGATGCAGTTCGGGCTTGGACACAGCGTAGAGGTAAGAAATTATGGTTTATTTAAACTAAAACCAGGCTAAGAACAAAAACACTGGTGCTTGGCAGAAAAGGCAAACCAAAAGCACTAGCATGGAAGCTAGGCAACTAAACACAGGAATAGCGTGGAAGCTAACAAGTACAAAACAGATTTACCAGAAACAGGGAGCAGGGTCGTCACTTGCCATGGGTAACCACAGCTAGGATGCGAGGTTGAAACAACAGAAAAGGCAGGCTTAAATAAGAGACAGTAATTACAACAGGTGTGCGTCAAAAACAAGGAACAGGTGAAACTCATAGGCAACCATGGTGACAGAACAAACCAGGAAGTGCACAAACCAACTCAGAACTCCACAAAACATATGATCCGGGTAGCGGATCATGACAGTTGGCCTGTTATTTTTGTAGTTAGATGATTTTTGATGAATAAATCATCTCCTACCTCACGCTGTCATCCGGAGTTGTCCGTTCTGCATTCCTGGGAGAACGATTCCGCATAAAGATGCGACCCAAATGTGACAACCACTTGTCCTTAATAATTTTGACAGAACATTAGAATGATAAATGATACAATATGTTACTGCATATGTCAGCAGACTAATTAGGAGCTTTTGTTTATTTACTTACTAATAAAAGACAATTTGTTGTCAGGCTTTCCCCTGACAGTTTGTCTATGTTTTAGTTTTTTCCTCTTCATTTGTCTGTTTCCTCTGCGTTTAGTATCTCCTGTCTTTAGTTCTTGTCTAGTGCTCTTATTTTGTCAGCTTCCTGTCTTGTTCCCTGAGTGCTGTGTTCCTTCTCAGCTGCAGCTGATTGGCACCTGGCCACACCTGTCACCAATCAGCCCGCTCCTATTCGTACCTGCTTTGTCTTGTGTCAGTTGCTGGATCAATGTATTGTCATTTGGACTTGTCGTTGCCATATGTTGCTCTTGTCGCGTCGATGTGATTCTTTTCAGCTATTACCTGTCATGCTACATTTTGTCCTGGTTGTCGTAGCGGTAAGCTGTTCTTGTTAGCCATTAGTTATTTCCAGTTTTTCTGTTTGCTATCCACTAGCTTCCATGCTAAAGTACCTTTTTGTTTTCTAGCTTCCAGTGCTAGCTCCCTTAATTTGTTATTCCGCCCACGTGCGTGCTTTTGGTTTGTTCTTGTTTAGTTTTAATTAAATCATGTTTTCATATCTATGCTTGCCTCCGTCTCTGCATTTTGGGGTTCGTCAACAACAAATAACTCTGACATTTGTCTTGTATGTTCACTATTTTATTTAAAGACTTCACTGCAATAAGAAACATATGTTTAATGTACTCTAAGATTTTTTTGTAAAAAAAAAAAAAAAAGGCCAATAATGCAATTTTATATTGGTGCCCTTTATTTAGAGAAGTACCGATATAATTTTAGTACCGGTACCGGTACTAAAATATTGGTATCGTACTGCTGGTACCAATTGGTGTGCTGTAACATAAGGGTCTGTAGATACTGTAGAAAGACATGGGAGCAGAGGTGGGTAGAGTAGCCAGAAATTGTATTCAAGTAAGAGTACTGTTACTTTGGAGATTTATTACTCTAGTAAAAGTAAGGAGTAGTCATCCAAATATTTACTTGAGTAAAAGTAAAAAGTATGTTGTGAAAAAACTACTCAAGTACTGAGTAACTGATGAGTAACCTGTTTGTTTAATAATTACGGCAACAGATAATGCACAAAAACATAAAAATAGCAATGAGCAAATTCATAGCCAGGAATATTTCTTAAGCAACTAAAACAATAATATATATTAAATAATAATACATTAGAATTAAAAAATTAAGGCAAATTGAGCCACAATAACTTAACAGCACCTTAGGCTCAGTAGGCATTTATTGATTGATTGATTGATTGAAACTTTTATTAGTAGATTGCACAGTACAGTACATATTCCGTACAATTGACCACTAAATGGTAACACCCCAAAGTTTTTCAACGTTAATCAATTACTTAGTAAATGACCAAGTCGAGGTGATCTACCTCATATATACATACACACACATATCATATATATATATATATATATATATATATATATATATATATATATATATATATATACATATATATTTATATGCAGTATATAATTTATACTTTTTTATTTTGCCGTTTTTGTTGAAATGTTAAAGGTGTTTTAATGAATATAAAGGCATGTTTAACATATAGATTCCCATCTTTCATGAAGACAAGAATATAAATTGGTGTATTACCTGATTCTGATGACTTGCATTGATTGGAATCAGACAGTATAGTGCTGATAATGTCCACATTTTCAAATGGAGGAGAAAAAAAGTTCCTCTTTTCTGTCTAATACCACATGAATGTCGTTGGTTTTTGGCATCTTATTTGTCCAGCTTCCATATTGGTTTTTATACACTTTACAAGAAATACATTGGCGGCAAACTCCGTAGCTTGCTAGCTTGTTTGCGCTGGCTTTCGGAGACTCTTATTTTGTTAGCGCAGGCGCGATGGAGCGGCGCTTTTATTGTGAAGACTGGAACTGTGCGATCAGTCTTTAGGCTTTTGACGGGAAGTACGGTTGAAATAAAAAGTGTCTTTTTTCCTTTACACTTTTTATTGATTGATTGAAACATTTATTAGTAGATTGTACATTACAGTAGATATTATGCACAATTGACCACTAAATGGTAACACCCCAATAAGTTTTTCAACTTTTTTAGGTCGGCTTCGACGTGTGACGGTCACGTGACCGTCTGGTTTTGTTTGATTGGTCCAACGTCACCAGTGACTGCATGTGATTGGTGAAACGCAAGCATGCGTAGTTCCTACTTTGAATGCGTGTCTGACAAAATCAAAACAAACAAAACGTGCATTAACAGATCGATAAAAAAAAAGTAGCGAGTAACGAGCTGATTGTAGATAAATGGAACGGAGTAAAAGTAGCGTTTCTTCTTTATAAATATACTCAAGTAAAAGTAAAAGTATGTTGCATAAAAACTACTCTTAGAAGTACAATTTATCCCAAAAGTTACTCAAGTCGATGTAACGGAGTAAATGTAGCGCGTTACTACCCACCTCTGCATAGGAGCATATTAATACTAGAAGCTGTGTGTTGGAAGTCATGTTAATGTTCGAGAGAAGGACATTTTAGATGTTAACAAGCTGCTGCTGTGTTGGGTCACCCTCTCTCTTTCCACTTTCCATCATGCTTGTCCCATGATTAGGGCTCGGTTTGTTTTCAGTCCATTTCCTGCTCATTAGCCTTCCCTTCCAGCAGGGCTTGTTGAGTTAACGTCACCGTAAATGTTACAATTGACTAAACCCAACAGATTGGAACACCGTTGGATATGACCCCAAAGTGACACTGTATTTTTAACCCGATTATTTCATAAACGTTTTTATCCTAGATCCTCTCAATATTCTCACACCTGCAGTAAATAGGAAACTGAGTTAATTGCCATGTGTGCCTAATGTTATTGAGTCTACGCATACGTCTCACTGAATTTTTTCTGACACGCTAAACGTTTCCCATTCATCACTTGTGTACTTGTTTCTAGGCAACTGAAACACTGTACATCTGGAAGGTTTCGTAAAAACATATCTAAGACTCTAAAAATAACACCTTGTTAAAATAGCATTCAGTCATTCAAAGATCTGCTTCAATGATCGCCGCATTCCTTTGTTAGAGTTTTGAATTTGCGCTCCACATTTAATTGTTGTGATTGTAGCTTTTATTATTGAATATTTTCTTGTGTCAAAATTTCTATGGTAATACCTCAACTTATAATGGAAGCTTAATTTGTCCTGTGACAGAGTTCTTAACTCAAAAGACTTGTACGTAAAATCAATGTCTTCAATTAAAACGGATTTAAATAAAGAAAAACAAGCTTTTAGATTACAAAATGTACTACAAACACCTACCATAGTTTCCGGACTATAAGGCACACTTATTTTGGGTAGCACGGTGAAAGAGGGGTTAGTGCGTCTGCCTCACAATACGATGGTCCTGAGCAGTCCTGGGTTCAATCCCGGGCTCGGGATCTTTCTGTGTGGAGTTTGCATGTTCTCCCCGTGACTGCGTGGGTTCCCTCCGGGTACTCCGGCTTCCTCCCACTTCCAAAGACATGCACCTGGGGATAGGTTGATTGGCAACACTAAATTGGCCCTAGTGTGTGAATTTGAGTGTGAATGTTGTCTGTCTATCTGTGTTGGCCCTGCGATGAGGTGGTGACTTGTCCAGGGTGTACCATTCCTACCACCCAAATACAGCTGAGATAGGTGCCAGCGACCCCCCGCGACCCCAAATGGGACAAGCGGTAGAAAATGGACGGATAGATGGATGTAATGATAAGTGTAACCAGTAGATGGCAGTCAAACATAAGAAATATGTGTAGACTGCACTATGGTAGGTCTCATGTAAACAACACCAAAATGTTAAATGTTCCATTGAAAATATACAACATTACACACTCTATCAAAATGTTTTAGTACAACTTGGGTAAACTATGAATGATTGTTGGCACATTAAACATACGAGTATTATTATGGTGTGTGTATAAGGTAAGACATATAATCTGACGTTTTGTATTGCAAAATTATGCAACTTTTCTTACCTTCTGGTACCTGCTGATGTGTATTTGGCATCTGCATAAATCCTGAAAAATTGCGTGGGTCCGCCTTTGTAATCCGCGACGACACCATAATCGATAATCTGCTTCTTTTTCTTTATCTTCTTGTTATGTGACATTCATCCTCCGCTGTTGCCATTTGTAATATAAAAGTGTGTAAAGTTCTTACTTATATCCATCAGTAAACTCGCCATGAAAGCGCTAAAACATACCGATGTAGTGAGTTTACATTATTCACCCAAAGAACTTAAGTTATTAGAGTTGCAGTCGAACGTTTTTTCCCAGGACACATTTCCTGTGTTGTTGTTTCCAGATGAAAAGATTCTGCTCCGTTGTTGATTGAAGTCAAGTCTGAATGTCATTAAAACAGTTAGCTCCATCTTTTGACATTTCTTCCACTCCCGTCCTTGCACGCTACACCGCTACAAGAAAGATGGCGGGGAGAAGACACTGCCGAAGGTGAGCCATGTAAATAACACCACCCACCAAACTGCATATCTGGAAGCGACTGTCAGAAAACAGCTTGAGAATGATCTGTAAAACATAATCCATGTAACATTTTGACCAAAGAACCACCATTACATGTTTTGTAGACCACAATTAAGTGTTTTTAATTAGGAAAAAATAATATGACTCCACTTGGGGCAGGGTCTCAAGTGGAATGCCACTTGAGAATGTTCATGGTTCTCGCCCGGAAAAGGGTGGAATGCCATCTCCGGGTTGGGGAGGAGACCCTGCCCCAAGTGGAGGAGTTCAAGTACCTAGGAGTCTTGTTCACGAGTGGGGGAAGAGTGGATCGTGAGATCGACAGGCGGATCGGTGCGGCGTCTTCAGTAATGCGGACGTTGTATCGATCCGTTGTGGTGAAGAAGGAGCTGAGCCGGAAGGCAAAGCTCTCAATTTACCGGTTGATCTACGTTCCCATCCTCACCTATGGTCATGAGCTTTGGGTCATGACCGAAAGGATAAGATCACGGGTACAAGCGGCCGAAATGAGTTTCCTCCGCCGTGTGGCGGGGCTCTCCCTTAGAGATAGGGTGAGAAGCTCTGCCATCCGGGAGGAACTCAAAGTAGAGCCGCTGCTCCTTCACATCGAGAGGAGCCAGATGAGGTTGTTCGGGCATCTGGTAAGGATGCCACCCGAACGCCTCCCTAGGGAGGTGTTTAGGGCACGTCCAACCGGTAGGAGGCCACGGGGAAGACCAAGGACACGTTGGGAAGACTATGTCTCCCGGCTGGCCTGGGAACGCCTCGGGATCCCCCGGGAAGAGCTAGACGAAGTGGCTGGGGAGAGGGAAGTCTGGGTTTCCCTGCTTAGGCTGTTGCCCCCGCGACCCGACCTCGGATAAGCGGAAGAAGATGGATGGATGGATAATATGACTCTTGGTGCGCCTAATATATGAAAAAAGATCAAAAATAGACCATTCATCGGCAGTGCGCCTTATAATCCGGTGCGCACTATGGTCAGGAAAATTGCGGTACAGTAATTTTATGATAATAATGTACAGGATTTATTAACCTTAAAAAGTGGACTTTTATAGTATCTACTTCCAACTGCTTCCAAATCAAACACACCCTCAGCAGCTTTTCCATATTTTCATGTATAAATGTCCAGCGCCTGGACATTATTTTAACATTCTTGGCTGTTGTTAGACTCTTTCTGTTTCAGTATAGTGCCGACTCACAGTGCTACGTACAAATTGTTTCACCAAGTACACTACATTTCACGCTGTCATGTTTTTTGATGATTTCTTTCTTTAATTCAATTAAATCAAGGGTGTCCAAAGTTGTTGACAGTTTGCATTAATTAAAGCACGCTTTAGCTCACAGACTGAACAACAACACTCTACTTCAACAACTTTAACAACACCCCCACATCAGACCGTGACGACACTACAACATGAAATATAAACGATAAGACACAAAAAATGTAATGTAACAAAGAAATGTGCGTGGAATTTTTGGCCCCAAATCTTTGCTTGCAACTTAAAGCTCAACAATGAGCCAAGAGACAAGTCTTATCCTAAAAACACTCAAAACATAGAGTTGCCACTGTACCTGCATTCATTTCTAAAGCGCTGCAAATACACATACTGTATCTTAACTACCAAAAACATGTTCAGAAAGCTAAGGCTATTAAACATGTGATCATTTAAGTGTAATATAAAGCTTGGACAAAAAAACACTGTTCACAACTCAGAGCAATAGTTTCAGTGTTCTCCTGGCTTGAAATATAGAATATTTGCAGTATTTTATTTTCCACACAAATCTGTGATATCCATTAAATAAGGCACTTGCAAATACTATTAAGTGATTCCTATTTTTCAGGAGTATAACCGTGCGTGTACAGTATATGGCAGGGGTCGGGAACCTTTTTGGCTGAGAGAGCCGTGGAAGCCAGATATTTCAAAATGTATTTCCGTGAGAGCCATATAGGTGGGGACTTGTCCAGGGTGTACCCCACCTTCCGCCCTGTTGTAGCCGAGCTAGGTACCAGCGCCCTCCCCGACTCCAAAGGGTTAAAATAAGCGGTAGAAAATGAATGAATGGATGGATGAATACAACTAAATGCGTGCATTTTTAAGTAAAACCAACATTTTTAGAGTATAATAAGTCTCTTATTCTTTTTAAAAACATTGTTATTCTAAAGCTAACCAATAATAAATATAATACTTCTTACCATTAATGAACAGGTGCGATAGAAAATGGATGGTTGGATTAAAATGCATGAGAATGTTTTATGATTTGAACCTTATTTTTAACACTGTGATTACCAGCGGAATTATTCATTACTTGTCGTGTCAAGCAATGTCAGCTAAGATTTATCTGAGAGCCAGATGCAGTCATCAAAAGAGCCACATCTGGCTCTAGAGTAGGTGTGTCAAACTCAATTACAGAGTGGGCCAAAATTTAAAACTGAACAAAGCCGCGGGCCAAGGTTGAACAAATTAACCTTTTAATAGGGACCCAAACAAGTTTTGCATTGAACATTGAACAAGCAAGGCTTATATACAGTAACTTTATAGTGACATGCAAAATTGAGTTTCAAATAATAATAATAATAATTAAAAAATATCAATGGCATATCAAATAAAATTTAAATACAAATTTAATGCCTCTTTTCTATTTGCAGCCTTCTTAGGTAAATATCAAAATATATTGTAGCGTCCCGAAAGAGTTTCAAGTTTCAAGTTTCAAGTTTATTGTTCTTCGGTCAATGGTCAACAAAGCAAAAAAAACAGTTGTACATTCATAGATTGAAAATAAAAAGTTGTACTTTCATAGATTGAAAATAAAAAATGTTACAGACCGAAAGGGTTTAAGCTGAAGTTAAACACTTATTGCGCCTAACCCTATAAACACTTTCAAGTACAAAATAAACTTCCGAAAGTTATAAAAAGTCCTTTGCACAACTTATTATAAATACACATTATAAACAACATGAACGTAGTTCAATTTTATACACAGTACAGGCATGTGAAATATCCCTGTGTACATATAGACCTTTGCACTAATTATATATACAATATATACAAACAATTGTACTTCTATTATTATTTATATCTCATGTTTAATTTTTAATTAACATTAATCATAGTATTAACTACAATGTTAATTCAAGAGTGATATATGTTTTCAAGACATTGGTCTTAAAGTGCTGCAAGGGTTTCTGGGTATTTGTTCTGTTGTGTTTATGTTATGTTACAGTGCAGATGTTCTGCCGAAATGTGTTTGTCATTCTTGTTTGGTGTGAGTTCACAGTGTGGCGCATATTTGTAACAGTGTTAAAGTTATTTATACGGCCACCCTCAGTGTGACCTGTATGGCCGTTGACCAAGTATGCCTTGCATTCACTTATGTGTGTGTAATAGCCGCATATATTATGCGAATGGGCCTGCACGCTGTTTGTATGGAGGAAATGCGGCCGTGACGACAGGATGTAGGGAATGCTAAAGGCAGTGCCTTTAAGGCACGCCCTCAATATTGTTGTCCGGGTGAAAATCGGGAGAATGCTTGCTTGCCCCGGGATATTTTCGGGTGGGGCACTGAACTTCGAGAGGATTGGCAAGTGTGAGAAATTGCGGTGTTACAGTGGCACCGCTGCTGTGTAATAACGGCGGGCTAGCTGTAATGTTAATTTGATATTGCCTCAAGGGCCAAATTAAATTACACGGTGGGCCAAATTTGGCCTGCGGGCCAGAGTTTGACACACATGCTCTAGAGCCATAGGTTCCCTACCCCTGCTATATGGCATGCAAAGCAAATACTCCGGTTGTATTTTGTATACTGTGTGTTCTGCACTAAAGCACCAAGAAAAACCCCACAAATCCCCAAATCTGTCTTCCAATACTGGAATCAAACCAGTAGATTAGACACACAAAAAGAGCAATGGAAGTTACTAGGCCCACATCAGTATTATTGGTATTCTTGTTTTACTCAGGACTCAAACTGAGCTTTGAAGAATAAGTCTGTGCACTTCACAGGATTACTTGACGTGAGTTTTCGCTATACTTTCTGCTTTGATCTTGTGTCTTTTTACTTGACTGCAGGGTACTTTAGCCTGACCTCTTAAAGCCTGTGAACAGACTGATGACTCCGCAAGCAAATTTGTACTCACCCCGGGTTATTTGTGTATGTGTGTCGGCTTTCAGTGCCTTTCAGACACGACCAGGACAAAAACCACACTGTTCCTCCTGAGTCCAAGGTCAGACTGTCCGGCGTAGCCTCCTCTCCAGTACACCTGACTAGAACTTACCGCAGGGGTAGGGAACCTATGGCTCTAGAGCCAGATGTGGCTTTTTTGACGTCTGCATCTGGCTCTCAGATAAACCTTAACTGACATTGCTTAACACGATAAGTAATGAATAATTCCGCTGATAATCAGTGTTAAAAATAACGTTCGGAATATAAAACATTCTCATGCACCTTAATCCATCCATCCGTTTTCTTCCGCACCTGTTCATTAATGGTAAGAAGTATTTTATTTATTATTGGTTAACTTCAGAATAACAATGTTATTAAAAAGAATAAGAGACTTATACTCTAAAAATGTTAGTCTTACTTAAAAATGCACACATTTAGTTGTATTAATATTATAAAATATTCTACGGCTCTCACGGAAATACTTAAAAAAAGTATTTGGCTTTCAGCCTCCCGACCCCTGCCTTACCGGGATACTTACTAAAAATTATTATTTATTTGCCGCAATTCAGGTGATGATTGTTAACTTAGGGAAGTGGCTCCACACTGTGTATAGAGATACTGTATATAATTAGCTACAGCCGCTCTTCAGCCGTGGGGACTAAAATTAAATAAAACATTAGCCGGAGTGGATTGGCATTAGTGATCAGCATCAGAAGGCATTACTCGGCAATGGCGATCACATCATTTTTCACAAAAATCGGCTGATATTGATCAGTAGACGATGGATTAGCTCATTCCTACTTTTATTACCAAAGATCCCGATGACCTCAAAGTGTTCTGCGGGTAGATTGGTGTTTTGAATATTGTAAAAATGTGACAGAGGCTGCACTAGTTTTTCACAGCTTCATTTGAATGAACCTTTCATGATCAAAACAAGGTCGTCAGCAATCTTTTTTTGTTTATTTTTAACTGGAATATTTTTAGGTAGAACCATAAACGTCCAAATGGGATATTTCAAACTTTTCAGCCGTTCAAAGCACAGCAGATTTTTCAAGGCCCGGGTGAGCATGATGTTTATGATGTCCTCAGAGTAGGGCTGGGCAATATGGCCTTTTTTTAAATATCTCGATATTTTTAGGCCAGGTCACGGTACACGATATGTATCTGGATATTTTGCCTAAGCCTTGAGTGAACATTTGATGCATATAATCACAGCAGTATGATGATTCTATGTGTCTACATTAAAACATTTTTCTTCATACTGCATTAATATATGCTACTTTTAAACTTTCATGCAGAGAAGGAAATCAATCAATCAATCAATCAATGTTTACTTTTATAGCCCTAAATCACTAGTGTCTCAAAGGGCTGCACAAACCACCACGACATCCTCGGTAGGCCCACATAAGGGCAAGGAAAATTCACACCCAGTGGGACGTCAGTGACAATGATGACTATGAGAACCTTGGAGAGGAGGAAAGCAATGGATGTCGAGCGGGTCTAACATAATACTGTGAAAGTTCAATCCATAATGGATCCAACACAGTCGCAAGAGTCCAGTCCAAAGCGGATCCAGCACAGCAGCGAGAGTCCCGTTCACAGCGGAGCCAGCAGGAAACCATCCCAAGCGGAGGCGGATCAGCAGCGCAGAGATGTCCCCAGCCGATACACAGGCAAGCAGTACATGGCCACCGGATCGGACCGGACCCCCTCCACAAGGGAGAGTGGGACATAGAAGAAAAAGAAAAGAAACGGCAGATCAACTGGTCTAAAAAGGGAGTCTATTTAAAGGCTAGAGTATACAAATGAGTTTTAAGGTGAGACTTAAATGCTTCTACTGAGGTGGCATCTCGAACTGTTACCGGGAGGGCATTCCAGAGTACTGGAGCCCGAACGGAAAACGCTCTATAGCCCGCAGACTTTTTTTGGGCTTTGGGAATCACTAATAAGCCGGAGTCCTTTGAACGCAGATTTCTTGCCGGGACATATGGTACAATACAATCGGCAAAATAGGATGGAGCTAAACCGTGTAGTATTTTATACGTAAGTAGTAAAACCTTAAAGTCACATCTTAAGTGCACAGGAAGCCAGTGCAGGTGAGCCAGTACAGGCGTAATGTGATCAAACTTTCTTGTTCTTGTCAAAAGTCTAGCAGCTGCCTTTTGTACCAACTGTAATCTTTTAATGCTGGACATGGGGAGACCCGAAGATAATACGTTACAGTAGTCGAGGCGAGACGTAACAAACGCATGGATAATGATCTCAGCGTCTTTAGTGGACAGAATGGAGCGAATTTTAGCGATATTACGGAGATGAAAGAAGGCCGTTTTAGTAACGCTTTTAATGTGTGCCTCAAAGGAGAGAGTTGGGTCGAAGATAATACCCAGATTCTTTACCGTGTCGCCTTGTTTAATTAATTGGTTGTCAAATGTTAGAGTTGTATTATTAAATAGAGTTCGGTGTCTAGCAGGACCGATAATCAGCATTTTGGCGTTGAGTTGCAAAAAGTTCAACCATTTCATTGGTTCAACTAAGTCAATTTAGCAAAAGTGTATTTATTAAACAGTTATTAAACAGTGGCACAAACATTCATGTCATTTCAAAACAGAAAGTGTAAGATTGTCAGAGACATTTTAAAACAAGCTATCAGTGCACTTTTGTGCATGATGTCACTAAGACGACATATCAAAACAACACTAAAGTGCACTTTTTGTACAGAACGCCACTACAATAGTTTAAAACAAATAAAGTGCACTTTTTTGCATGATGTCACACTAGATATTTCAATAACTGTCAAATAAAAATGAGTTGTTTAATAGGAAATCAAATCGCCATGTGGTAGGTTACTGCAGACGTTATCTCCTTATGTTGTTCACTATTTTTTTTCATACGGTTTTGATGTGGAAATGGTTGCCTCAGCATTTTGTTGGTGTGGCACCGAATGGAGATGTTGACATGCGGAGTATGCACTCTTCTTTCTCTAGCAGGGGACTTTTCAAATGATGCTACATATTAGCAGTAATGCTACTTTTTGTAGCAACGCTTTTGCCCCACACTTGACAAATTACGGTTGTCTGTTCGACATATTCCCACTTGAAGCCAACCACCGCCAGACAATGGACCCCATTCTGTTTTTCTTGGGAATTAATTCTTCCTTCATTTGTTACCAGAATCGCACATTCTTTCTCGTATTACCACTCGCACCACAGCTAACGTTTCCCATGCCGCTA
Organism: Nerophis ophidion; assembly: GCF_033978795.1. Lineage (NCBI taxonomy): Eukaryota > Metazoa > Chordata > Actinopteri > Syngnathiformes > Syngnathidae > Nerophis > Nerophis ophidion. Next base: position 33,178,662 of record NC_084632.1, on the reverse strand, counting down.
CCTCTCTGCTCCGCGAGGGCTTATACGAATGTGACATATGTAAGAAGGTGCGCTTGTTCTATGTGAGAAGAAGATACACGAAAGAGTGAGAAGAGCCTGTAGTGTAATGCCTGCAGCTAAAAGCAAGTGCGTGAGAACGTATACTCGAATATCACGATAGTCATTTTCTATATTGCACAGAGACAAACCCGCGGAATATCGATTATATCGATATATCGCCCAGCCCTACCTCAGACTGTAACTAAAATTCCGTAATTGTATATTTTCCCCATCATATTACTGCCTAACATATAATTGCTTCTTAATTTGATTGTTTGTGGTCGTAGCATAGGATTATCATTTTCTGTTCAAAGGCATAAAACAGCATTTTTAAGATACAGAGTCTGCCCTGGTTTTCGTCCTGGTCGTGGAACTGTGGACCAGCTCTATACTCTCGTCAGAGTTCTTGGGGGTGCATGGGAGTTTGCCCAACCAGTCTACATGTGCTTTGTGGACTTGGAGAAGGCATTCGACCGTGTCCCTCGGGAAGTCCTGTGGGGAGTGCTCAGAGAGTATGGGGTATCGGACTGTCTTATTGTGGCGGTCCGTTCCCTGTACGATCAGTGCCAGAGCTTGGTCCGCATTGCCGGCAGTAAGTCGAACACATTTCCAGTGAGGGTTGGACTCCGCCAAGGCTGTCCTTTGTCACCGATTCTGTTCATAACTTTTATGGACAGAATTTCTAGGCGCAGTCAAGGCGTTGAGGGGTTCCGGTTTGGTAACCGCAGGATTAGGTCTCTGCTTTTTGCAGATGATGTGGTCCTGATGGCTTCATGTGACCGGGATCTTCAGCTCTCACTGGATCGGTTCGCAGCCGAGTGTGAAGCGACCGGAATGAGAATCAGCACCTCCAAGTCCGAGTCCATGGTTCTCGCCCGGAAAAGGGTGGAATGCCATATCCGGGTTGGGGAGGAGACCCTGCCCCAAGTGGAGGACTTCAAGTACCTAGGAGTCTTGTTCACGAGTGAGGGAAGGGTGGATCGTGAGATCGACAGGCGGATCGGTGCGGCGTCTTCAGTAATGCGGACGTTGTACCGATCCGTTGTGGTGAAGAAGGAGCTGAGCCGGAAGGCAAAGCTCTCAATTTACCGGTCGATCTACGTTCCCATCGTCACCTATGGTCATGAGCTTTGGGTCATGACCGAAAGGATAAGATCACGGGTACAAGCGGCCGAGATGAGTTTCCTCCGCCGTGTGGCGGGGCTCTCCCTTAGAGATTGGGTGAGAAGCTCTGCCATCCGGGAGGAACTCAAAGTAAAGCCGCTGCTCCTCCACATCGAGAGGAGCCAGATGAGGTGGTTCGGGCATCTGGTCAGGATGCCACCCGAACGCCTCCCTAGGGAGGTGTTTAGGGCACGTCCAACCGGTAGGAGGTCACGGGGAAGACCCAGGACACGTTGGGAAGACTATGTCTCCCGGCTGGTCTGGGAACGCCTCGGGATCCCCCGGGAAGAGCTAGACGAAGTGGCTGGGGAGAGGGAAGTCTGGGTTTCCCTGCTTAGGCTGTTGCCCCCGCGACCCGACCTCGGATAAGCGGAAGATGATGGATGGATGGATGGATGGAGTCTGCCCATGTGCTCACTCTGCCCCACAGCTGAGCTAATTCAGTCTTCGTTGTCCTTTTTTCCCCCTTCAAATCATAACTCATGACGTTCCCGCTTCTCTTCTGTCTGGGTCCGGGCTTTTCTTCTAGCTCCTGTATTTTCCTTCCACTAACTCTCTGCTTGTCATTTTTTTACACAAAGAATGGAGCGTGCCTCACTGAATCGTTGGAAACACGGACCTTTGTTTCTTTTCAGATGCATCCATTATTCACGCTTATTTGTAAAGATGACTGCAAGTGCACGCACACACGCATTGTGCTCAAAGAAAGCTAGAATACAATGAATGATGATGACCATTAACAGCTGCAAAGCTGACGGTGCTATTTACAGTGCAGCCGAACCCATTTGTGTTGACCGGGTTTAAGTTGACAACAAGTCTAAAGCCGGGGGTAATTCAGAAAATGGAAATTGTTATTTTTCCGGTTTTTTTTTTCAAACTTCTCCCACGGCTGTAGTCAAAAAAATATATCCGTCCACATAAAACACATTCAATGGCGTGCATGTTCAATGTGGCCAATCAGAAGCCTCAAAACGCAACTACAGCTGACTTGGTCTCACAACACTTCTGTTCATCAATCAATCAATCAATCAATCAATCAATCAATGTTTACTTATATAGTCCTAAATCACTAGTGTCTCAAAGGACTGCACAAACCACTACGACATCCTCGGTAGGCCCACATAAGGGCAAGGAAAACTCACACCCAGTGGGACGTCGGTGACAATGATGACTATGAGAACCTTGGAGAGGAGGAAAGCAATGGATGTCGAGCAGGTCTAACATGATACTGTGAAAGTTCAATCCATAATGGATCCAACACAGTCGCGAGAGTCCAGTCCAAAGCGGATCCAACACAGCAGCGAGAGTCCCGTTCACAGCGGAGCCAGCAGGAAAACATCCCAAGTGGAGGCGGATCAGCAGCGCAGAGATGTCCCCAGCCGATACACAGGCAAGCAGTACATGGCCACCGGATCGGACCAGACCCCCTCCACAAGGGAGAGTGGGACATAGGAGAAAAAGAAAAGAAACGGCAGATCAACTGGTCTAAAAAGGGAGTCTATTTAAAGGCTAGAGTATACAAATGAGTTTTAAGGTGGGACTTAAATGCTTCTACTGAGGTGACATCTCGAACTTTTACTGGGAGGGCATTCCAGAGTACTGGAGCCCGAAATGAAAACGCTCTATAGCCCACAGACTTTTTTTGGGCTTTGGGAATCACTAATAAGCCGGAGTCCTTTGAACGCAGATTTCTTGCCGGGACATATGGTACAATACAATCGGCAAGATAGGATGGAGCTAGACCGTGTAGTATTTTATACGTAAGTAGTAAAACCTTAAAGTCACATCTTAAGTGCACAGGAAGCCAGTGCAGGTGAGCCAGTACAGGCGTAATGTGATCAAACTTTCTTGTTCTTGTCAAAAGTCTAGCAGCCGCATTTTGTACCAACTGTAATCTTTTAACGCTAGACATGGGGAGACCCGAAAATAATACGTTACAGTAATCGAGACGAGACGTAACAAACGCACGGATAATGATTTCAGCGTCTTTAGTGGACAAAATGGAGCGAATTTTAGCAATATTACGGAGATGAAAGAAGGCCGTTTTAGTAACGCTTTTAATGTGTGACTCAAAGGAGAGAGTTGGGTCAAAGATAACACCCAGATTCTTTACCATGTTGCCTTGTTTAATTGTTTGGTTGTCAAATGTTAGAGTTGTATCATTAAATAGAGGTCGGTGTCTAGCAGGACCGATAATCAGCATTTCCGTTTTTTTGGTGTTGAGTTGCAAAAAGTTAGCGGACATCCATTGTTTAATTTCATTAAGACACGCCTCCAGCTGACTACAATCCGGCGTGTTGGTCAGCTTTAGGGGCATGTAGAGTTGGGTGTCATCAGCATAACAGTGAAAGCTAATACCGTATTTGCGTATGATGTCACCTAGCGGCAGCATGTAGATGCTGAAGAGTGCAGGGCCAATACAATACAATGATGTATCAGATGTACATTATATTTTAAATCAGCGCACACTGAACACCATGCCCACTGCGCCCCTCACCTCCCAGGGGGTGATCAAGGGTGATGGGTCAAATGCAGAAAATAATTTCGCCACATCTAGTATGTGTGTGTGACAATCATTGGTACTTTAACTTTTAACTTAATAAATATCCTAAATCCTCAGCCATGGTTTTTTTAAGGCGCACAAAACAAAACCAAAACCTGTAAATAACTTAATATACTAATAATAACAGTAATAATACATTTTATTTGGTATAGCACTTTTCAGAATACTCAAAGACGCTTCACAGCAGACCTGGGCAAATTAAGGCCTGTTAAGCTTATCAATCTGGCTCGCTAGACATTCCCAATTTATTTATTTTTAGATCTTTAAGATGGAAACTGTAGCTGCTATTATGATGTGCAGTGATGTTTTCTAATGACCCTAAGTACAAAGTATTTCATTGGTTGGAATATCCACTTTTGGATGATATACCAGTTACTATGGTAATCTAATTAGTTACTGTGGTCATCTAATTAGTTACTATTGTAATCTACGTCACACCAGCTCAGATGAGCCACCAAGCAGTGTGGGTGGGAAGCGTTTCCACGGATGCGGATGGAGATTTTCACCTTAAAGTTGTAAAGCATAGTGGTATATCAAATATATCTGTTACGATTTGGTGGGCGCATTGTGATGCTCGGAGGTGTCGGCCCCAAGATGCCAAAGACGGGAGCAAGCAGGAGTGGAGGTAAGAACCAGATTTAATAATAAAACACAACAAAACACTTGACAAAGGAAACGAAAAGGCGTGCCACCGCACGGAAAGCTAAATGCTACTTGTAGCAAGGGTAGAGTTCAAAAGTCCATAAGCAACGCGAGCCGAGCGCGCGGAAAGCTAAGCTAAAACTTACTTAGCAGAGTAAAAACAATGAAGAATAACAGATCGTAACTTGTTGCGTGAGCAGACGAAACAGCCAGGAGGAACCAAGGTAGCAGGTGGTCTTAAATACAACACAAATAATTCAAAACAGGTGTGCGTAGTGAGTCCGTGCAGGAGGCGTAATTAGGTTGCCATGGTGACAATACAAAACAAGGAAGTGCGCTAACAAACGGGATCGGTAGAGTCCAAAACATGATCAAAACATAGGACAATACAAAAAGGACATAAACATGCTACAATATCAGATTGTAGGTGGGTTTATTTTGTACCTTTTACGTTCATATTTCACTGTTTGTTGTCTTTTTGTTTGCGTTTCACTTGATTGTAAAATATGTCGATCGAAAGGTGGTGTGACGTTCATATTTTGTCAATATTCAGTGTTTTATCGTTCATAGAAAAAATGTCAAATTCCACTACGTTTTTTAAGGTGGTCTGTCATAAGGTTTTTAGCATTCAATCAGACATTATTGTGAGGTTTTGTATTAATTTTCCTAAAAATAGATACACCGGCCCCCAGATGGATGATATACCAGTTACTATGGTAATCTAATTAGTTACTGTGGTCATCTAATTAGTTACTATTGTAATCTACGTCACACCCGCTCAGATGAGCCACCAAGCAGTGTGGGTGGGAAGCGTTTCCACGGATGCGGATGGAGATTTTCACCTTAAAGTTGTAATTCATAGTGGTATATCAAATATATCAGATTGTAGGTGGGTTTATTTTGTACCTTTTACGTTCATATTTCACTGTTTGTTGTCTTTTTGTTTGCGTTTCACTTGATTGTAAAATATGTCGATCGAAAGGTGGTGTGACGTTCATATTTTGTCAATATTCAGTGTTTTATCGTTCATAGAAAAAATGTCAAATTCTATTACGTTTTTTAAGGTGGTCTGTCATAAGGTTTTTAGCATTCAATCAGAAATTATTGTGAGGTTTTGTATTAATGTTCCTAAAAATAGATACACCGGCCCCCAGACACATTTTTTTCTCTAAATGTGGCCCTCGAGTCAAAATAATTGCCCAGGTCTGCTATAGAGGAAAAAAATAAAATATAAAACAGTTCAAAGTAATAATATACAATACAGGAAATTTAAAAGCAGCACATTGTAAACTACATAATAATACAGGACAATTAAAAGACAGGACATTACAGGACACAGAACACTAATCCCTGGTTAAGAGCAGATCTGAATAGGTGTGTTTTGTGAAGGTGGGAAGGTCTGAGCAGTCACAGATGGGTTTGGAAAGAGAGTTCCAGAGGGTCGGGGCAGCGATGGAGAAGGCTCTATCACCCCAGGTCCGGAGCTTGGTTCTGAGTGGTGGGGAAAGGAGGTTGGAATCAGAAGCAGGTTCTGTTTTCAAACAAACTTCAAAAACCATTGGATAATGTCTTACATTTAACGGTAGGAGAAGGAGACGGGACGAAGGCAGCGTGTGCATTAAAATATATAATTGAAGTATGTGACTAATCCAAATTCATATGGTGTTACTATGTGTAGCGATTATATGTGGAGTGTTACCGGGTGGTGTTGAAGGTGCGCATTGAGATGGGTGCAGGAATCCAGAAATGGCAAGGCAGGCTCGTAGGTCCAGGTACACAGGCAGGAGGTCAGGGGCTGGAGCGTGGCGTCGTTGCAGACGTGAGGTCGAGACCCAGCAAGGCAGCGGGAAGTCCAGAGGGGATCTGGGGAGACGAGACACACATCTCGAAACCAGGGGATGACGAAGGGCAGCTGGATGACCAAGCAGGAGAAGACAAAATGAGCACAACGGAGGGGAAAACGCAAAGAGCGAGGAATCAAATAAGCACGGAAGCTAGAGACATGTAAGGCTTACTGTACAGGTACAAGTAGCTACGTTCTGGCACTGGAACACAGGTCCCGCTGGCTTATGAAGGCAGGGGTCTCATCAGCGTCAGGTGTGTTGATAGAAGAGTGAGTGCACGCGGTTGCTACAGGAGAGGATGGCTCGTGGGCGTGTCCCGAGGTACGTTCAGCGACAGGCGGCATATATTTGCACTGACATTTCTTATAACACCATCAAGCTCAGTCTTACCCATCCACACTCAAACGCTGATACAGAAGTTTTAACATATTTACACGCTGGCCAGAATTTTTCTATCCATTTTCTACTGCTTATTCCCTTTTGGGGTCGCGGGGGGCGCTGGCGCCTATCTCAGCTACAATCAGGCGGAAGGCGGGGTACACCCTGGACAAGTCGCCACCTCATCGCAGGACCAACACAGATAGACAGACAACATTCACACTCACATTCACACACTAGGGCCAATTTAGTGTTGCCAATCAACCTATCCCCAGGTGCATGTCTTTGGAAGTGGGAGGAAGCCGGAGTACCCGGAGGGAACCCACGCATTCACGGGGAGAACATGCAAACTCCACACGGAAAGATCCCGAGCCTGGATTTGAACCCAGGACTGCAGGACCTTCGTATTGTGAGGCAGACACACTAACCCCTCTTCCACCGTGAAGCCCAGAATTTTTCCAAAAGCCCAGTTTTTAAGGACAAAAAACAGCCAGAAGGACTTTTATAACCTGTTTTGAAAAGGTTTTATTATAATCGTCATAACATATAATATATTGCAGCAATCGGTTTGAATTGACAATTGTGTTGGATCGACATTTGATGCTGAATTGGTTTGTCATTCAGGAGTCTTAATTCTAATTAGGAGCCTCTGTTTGCTTACTTAAAAGACAAGTTGTCAAGTATGTTCACTCTTTTATTTGCAATAAGAAACATATGTTTAATGTACCCTAAGATTTGTTGTTAAAATAAAGACAATGATAAATGTTTTTGTGATCCCTTTTATTTAGAAAACTATCAAAGTACAGAACAGTATCAAAAGAATTTTAGTACCGCTACCAAAAAGTTGATGCAAACACCAAATTCTATCCCTTGCAAAGTGCTCCCTTCACTTGGCATGGATGGCTTCTCTACAGTCAATCGCTGCAATACATTTGCTTGACCCTTTCATCGACTTGACGTCGCTCACAGCTGGTTGATAACAGTTATCTTAATTGAAATCAATAGAGGAATATAGAATTCACTGAGGCCGGGAGGCACCGGGCGTCGGTAACGCTTTATTTCCAGTTACTATATCACCTGTCTCACAGCACCCCCTCAAAAAAATCAGGATTAAAAAATAAACCCCCTAAGTCTCCTTTAAGCTTTTTTACACAGTTACTTGTTTCTCTGTTTCTTTTGCATTTGGCATATGCATGTAGGGACAGATTGGCAGTAAAGATGGGATGGAGGCAGGGAGTCAGTTATGCACTTACACTCTTCGTGAGTCATCTCAGCTGCTACAGCACCAGGGAACCTCCAGTTAGTTTTCCTCATCTCGGAGGAGCCAGAAAATTGGTAAACGACAATTAGGAGTCCACGGCAAGGTAATTACCGGTTATGAACAAGGGGTCAAAATGCCACCGGAAGGAAGACAAACACGGATACAATCGATCCCTGGTATCTTCAATGGTTGATGAAATGGCACAAAAAATCAGTTCTGACCTTGACAAAATAGAAAAACCTAGAAAATTAAAGTGAACCACTACTAGAGATGGTACTTCTCACATACCGGTGCTCAACTGTACCAATCTGTGGTACTTTATTGTGTATTTAAATGCTTTAATAAATGTTTAGCGTGTGGTTTGAAAAAAAAAATGATAATAAAAAAAATATATATAAATATATATATATATATATATATATATATATATATATATATATATGACTTGTACATGCAATGTTAATATATCATATGCAACACACCATCTCATAATAAACACAATTTTATGGATTGTACACTGTTTAGCGTGTGGTATTTAAAAAAAATAAAAATAAATACATAATATATATATATATATATATGTATATTTTTTTTTTCTGAGTTTTTTTGTTAAAAAAAAAAAATACATATATATATATACATATATATAATTTTTTTCTTAGTTTTTTTGTTTAAAAAAAAAAAAAATATATATATATATATATATATATATATATGTATATCTATATATATTTTTTAAATGCCACACGCTAAACGCTAAATACATATATATATATATAAATCATTTTTTAAATACCACACGCTAGACAGCGTGTACAATCTATAAAATTGTGTGTACTAAGAGAGGGCGTGTTGCATGTAATATACTAACATTGCGTGTACAAGTCAATGGTGATACAGACTGGCTTTTATAAAAGCGGATTTTGCGAGTACTATACGTGTCGTCACCACGGAGACATTCAAACATTGACTGCACATTCATGTTATTCATGCTTCTACCTGTGGCGTATTTTTCACTTTTCATGAGGATTTTAGACACAGTTCAGAATGCATCTTTAACAGAAGCAACCTTTTTCCCCCTTTTTTTCAGTGCTGAATGTGTGCTCATGGGAGAGAGACTGCACTTACTGTGCTCAAGATGCAAAAATACATGAATACTACATAAACTTTTTAATCATATAGGAGATATATTAATGATAAATATTCGATGTGAAAAAAACACCATTAAAATAAAAAAGAAAGGACACAAAAACTCATCAATCAAGAATTAATCAGCCCCTTAAGTCACCCAGCGTGCAGCTATAAAATTATAAAAGAATGTTGCTGAAATGATTATGTATAATATTTTTTATCCTCCACCCATCGTCTTTCTTTGGAGGGCTAGTATCTGTCAATTGGCACAGATTTTTCAGATGTGCTAAATAAAACGCTATACAGTGCTCGCAAAACCCATTTTCATCTCCTAGTATTGTGAGTGTGTTGATGATCAGCACATGTTCTACACTTTAATGAAGACAGAGATGCAAAATGGATTGCACGCCTTATTCTGCTCACTTAAAGGGGATGTTTGCAACTTCCTCACGGTTCAATTTTTAAAAGCAAAACATAGAACTACAACACCATTGGCTAGCTTGTGTTACCCTTAGTAATGAAGCAGAACACATTTGTGCTTATTCTGCTCAGTGGCCTACTGGTTATAGTGTCCGCCCTGAGATCGATAGGTTGTGAGTTCAAACCCCTGCCGAGTCATACCAAAGACTATAAAAATGGGACCCATTACCTCCCTGCTTGGCACTCAGCATCAAGGGTTGAAATTCGGGGTTAAATGTGTGTGTGTGTGTGTGTGTGTGACACCATCATGGGTACTTTAACTTTTTACTTTTTTTGTGTTAAAACGATCCATATTTTTCACAATTACTACGGTTCGCAGCCGAGTGTGAAGCGGCCGGAATGAGAATCAGCACCTCCAAATCCGAGTCCATGGTTCTCTCCCGGAAAAGGGTGGAGTGCCATATCCGGGTTGGGGAGGAGACCCTGCCCCAAGTGGAGGAGTTCAAGTACCTAGGAGTCTTGTTCACGAGTGGGGGAAGAGTGGATCGTGAGATCGACAGGCGGATCGGTGCGGCGTCTTCAGTAATGCGGACGTTGTATCGATCTGTTGTGGTGAAGAAGGAGCTGAGCCGGAAGGCAAAGCTCTCAATTTACCGGTCGATCTACGTTCCCATCCTCACCTATGGTCATGAGCTTTGGGTCATGACCGAAAGGATAAGATCACGGGTACAAGCGGCCGAAATGAGTTTCCTCCGCCGTGTGGCGGGGCTCTCCCTTAGAAATAGGGTGAGAAGCTCTGCTATCCGGGAGGAACTCAAAGTAAAGCCGCTGCTCCTTCACATCGAGAGGAGCCAGATGAGGTGGTTCGCGCATCTGGTCAGGATGCCACCCGAACGCCTCCCTAGGGAGGTGTTTAGGGCACGTCCAGCTGGTAGGAGGCCACGGGGAAGACCCAGGACACGTTGGGAAGACTATGTCTCCCGGCTGGCCTGGGAACTCCTCGGGATCCCCCGGGAAGAGCTAGACGAAGCGGCTGGGGAGAGGGAAGTCTGGGCTTCCCTACTTAGGCTGCTGCCCCCGCGACCCGACCTCGGATAAGCGTAAGAAGATGGATGGATGGATACTACGTTTGCGTAGTACTTTTTTTTTTTATAGGCCCGAATAGAAAGATTGGTGTTTAGGGCGGTCACTCCCCCTGTATCGTCAACACGTACGTGCAGGGAGCACGTCCACATACAAAAACAGTCCAAGAGAAGTAACAAAGAATTTCCAGTCATGTTGTTGTTATGACATATATTAAATGAGAGCGAACGCCATCTATTCAAATTGCTATTATTTGCTAACAACACCCACAGCTAATGCGCGTCAATGTGTTACGTACGTACGTAGTTACGCCATTACGCCACGGAAACCAAAAAAGGGCGGGAAGGCCGTCCGTCCATCCATTTACTACTGCTTGTCCCTTTCTGGGAAACACTATGTAGAATACATTGGAAAGTTAGCGCCCTCTAGACATCTGTCGACATGTTGCAAACAGTCCCTTTAACAGACGCATTCCACTTTGGAGACGTTTAGTAGATCAGCTTTGCGTGTGCTATCAAGTTTGCACGTGTTTTAGTCCACGCAAACCTTCAGTAAATCAGGCCCTTAAGGCCCACTGAAATCAATCAATCAATCAATCAATCAATGTTTATTTATATAGCCCCAAATCACAAATGTCTCAAAGGACTGCACAAATCATTACGACTACAACATCCTCGGAAGAACCCACAAAAGGGCAAGGAAAACTCACACCCAGTGGGCAGGGAGAATTCACATCCAGTGGGACACCAGTGACAATGCTGACTATGAGAAACCTTGGAGAGGACCTCAGATGTGGGCAACCCCCCCACCCCCTCTAGGGGACCGAAAGCAATGGATGTCGAGCGGGTCTAACATGATACTGTGAAAGTTCAATCCATAGTGGCTCCAACACAGCCGCGAGAGTTCAGTTCAAGAGGATCCAAGACAGCAGCGAGAGATTTTCTTATTTAAACGGGGATAGCAGGTCCATTCTATGTGTCATACTTGATCATTTCGCGACATTGCCATATTTTTGCTGAAAGGATTTAGTAGAGAACATCCACGATAAAGTTCGCAACTTTTGGTCGCTAATAGAAAAGCCTTGCCTTTATCAGAAGTATGTGCGCGTGACGTCACGAGTTGCAGGGCTCCACACATATTCACATTGTTTATAATGGGAGCCACCAGCAGTAAGAGCAATTCGGACCAAGAAAGTGACAATTTCCCCATTAATTTGAGCGAGGATTAAAGATTCGTGATTTAGGATATTGATAGTGAAGGACTAGAAAGAAAAAAAAAAGCGACGGCTCCGGCCGGCGGCAGTGTGAGCGTTTCAGATGTAATAAGACACATTTACTAGGATAATTCTGGAAGATCCCTTATCTGCTTGTTGTTTTAATAGTGTTTTAGTGAGATTTTAAAGATTGTAAAGACAGACCTCGAGGTCGGATGGCTGCGGTGAACACGAAGTGTCTCAGAGAGAAGCCGAGGAGTCGAGCTCACAGCTGCCTTTTAAACAGCTGCTGCAGGACGACGAATGATCCAATGATTTCTCCGGTAAGATATATATCACAATTTCCCCATCCAAAAACATGCTGGTTGACGTATTTAAACATGTTCGCTTGACCGCTCTGTGTTAAAGCTTCACAACAAACAAAGAAACACCGGCTGTGTCTCGGTGCTAAAGACAGCTGCAATCCACCGCTTTCCACCAACAGCATTGTTCTTTATAGTCTCCATTATTAATTGAACAAATTGCAAAAGATTCAGCAAGACAGATGTCCAAAATACTGTGTAATTACGCCATGAACAGAAACGACTTTTAGCCGTGTTTGGTGCAGCGCTAATATTTCCTGACAGTACGTGACGTCACGCGTAAGCGTCATCATTCCGCGACGTTTTCAACAAGAAACTTGCGGGAAATTTAAAATTGCAATTTAGTAAACTAAAAAGGCCGTATTGGCATGTGTTGCAATGTTAATATTTCATCATTGATATATAAACTATCAGACTGCGTGGTCGGTAGTAGTGGGTTTCAGTAGGCCTTTAGCTGTGCTGTCCAGTTGTTATCCTGTCTTGTAAACTTCTGTGTCTCATCTGCAAGTATCACATTGTGGACTTTGCATGCAGTTGCAATTCCAAGACGACAGATGGCAACTACAGTGTGTTGTCATAGCCATGTGCCAGTTGTTTCCCTGGTTGCGCCCTACAAAATGTTTGAACTGAAAGTGTTGTATTTATTACACACCAACTGTTTGATTTCAACGTGCATGTTCGTTGTAGTTTGAATTACCAAATTGGGAGGTGTTGAAATTGTCATGTAAAATGAATAATGCTAATCAGTGGCATGTCTTTGGCAGATCCAATGTAAGTTAGCTTTGAGCTAGCACATTTTGGAAAATGGAGTCTGTCTATCTGTGTTGGCCCTGCGATGTGGTGGCGACTTGTCCAGGGTGTACCCTGCCTTCCGCCCGATTGTAGCTGAGATAGGCGCCAGCGCCCCCCGCGACCCCGAAAGGGAATAAGCGGTAGAAAATGGATGGATGGATGGAGACTGCTGTAATTTTGAGCGCCTTTTTTCTTTCTTTGTTGGCATGGAAATTGTAAAAATACCAAAAGGCAGTTCGGCTGAGTCTGCACTGAGTGTTCGACTGCCTGTTTTCCGGCCAAGTGCTTGAGCCGGTAGAGAGTCTGCAACCAGACGTGACTTCAGAAAACGGCACCTATTGATTTTACGTAAATCCATACCTGGTATCACTGACCAGTACTTCATTTTCTCTCTCTTTTTGTCTCATTTTTGTAAGTTTTCTTAAATTTGACAACATTTTAACCCATTTCACAAATGTAATTGTTTCTTCATCGTCACATTTTCATTAAGGGAAACAGATTTTTTTTTTTTTTTTTAACAAACCAATTAATTTTTCGTCCCAATACAAAGTCAGCCTGAATGTGTTCTTCATATCCTGCTGAGAACCAAAGTACTCTTCAATGGAATTTTTTTTTTTTAACTTTCAAATTTGGCAAACATTTTTTTTTTTGCCTTGTTATTCTAAAACACACATGTCCACTAGAAAGGACGCTAACTCCCAGGAGGAATAAATGAACCTGTTTTAGTCAGCGGGGACATGCATGCTTTTGTGCTGGACACTGCAAAGTGAGCGAATGATTCTGCAAGCTGCTCATGTTCTGACAGCAAGCTGGAAGCATTTCTGAGGCAGATAATTGGCCCGGGTGACTAAGTGTCATCTTTCAGACCAGCTGTAGGGGATCTGAACTGGTCTTGGCATACAAATGCTGCATGTGTAGGAACGCGTTGCTAACCTCGGTAATTACAGAGGAGCCTCCTTGAAAAAGTAAATATGTGTCACACTTGGACTATGAGTTTAACTATGGGATAGTTTGTTTCTCCGAAGCAAAGGGAAATTTTCACGAGCCAGACGTGAATGTAAGTACATTTTTGTTTAATAATCTAGTAAACTAAATAAAAGGCGGATAACATACTTAACCAATGAAAAAACAAAAGACTAGCACCAAGGCTACAAACTATAAACGTGAAACACAAAAACTTGCACTGTGGCATAAATAACAAACCAAAAATATGCATGGCATGGCATGGCATGAAAGCAGTTGAAGGGTAGTGTGGGAAGTTGCCAGGCCGACTACCTGGTAACTCTGTCTTAAATACTAAGCTATGAAATTAACAAACAGGTGTGAGGGCTGAGGACAGGGGCGTGACATGAGGACCAGGTGAAAATTAATGAGTTGTCATGGTAGCAACACAAACCAGGAAGTGCAAAACAGGAACTGAGTGTCCAAAAAACAAAACATAACATGACCAAAACAAAACATGATCCAAAGGCGTGACAATATGATGTAGAAGAGATGCTTAATGTTCTTATGAAGTCAGTTATAGACTTTTAGAATGTTTCTTATTATGAAACTAATGTCATAAAAGTTATCCACAGTTTTTAGTGCGTGATATTGGCATTTTCCAATAGTTATTGTACTTGTAATTGTATACCATATTTTTGGGACCATAAGGCACAATGTCGATGAACAGGTCTATTTTGATACAAAATCTTCACTGGATTATAATGTGCTTTAAAGGGGTCATATTATGATTTTTTTTTTCTACTTCTTTGTGGTCTACATAACATATAATGGTGGTTCTTTGGTCAACAGTTTTCATAGATTTTGTTTTACAGACCGTTTCCAAGCCACTTTCTGACCGTCTCTTCAGAATGTTTGTTGGATGGACTACGTGGATCCACTACTACTGCATCTTCTCCACGTCATATAGTTTTTAGTGTTTCCAAAGTGAGTCTACTGACAGATTTGAGTTAGAATTGTGCGCTACTTTGTATTAGACATGTCAACAGCAGAGGATGAATGGGCTAGAATGGCGGGCGCCTGCACATTTGTGGGACTTATGCAGATCCCAAACACACATCAGCAGGTACCAACAGGGAAGAAAGGATAGTTTTGCGTAATATTGCGAAACCAAAAGCCAGATAATATGTCTCCCAATAGTTGCCATTTTGAGGTACTTATACACACACCATGATAATACCCATATGTTGTCTGACTACGGTAGCAATAACGCTCTGACGGATTGTTTTTAAAATGTATTTATTTATTTACATACAGACATAGTTTTGAATTACATTATTGTTTCTATTGTTAATATCAGAGTCCATCCATCCATCCATCCATCCATCTTCTTCCGCTTATCCGAGGTCGGGTAGCGGGGGCAGCAGCCTAAGCAGAGAAGAACAGACTTCCCTCTCCCCAGCCACTTCGTCTAGCTCTTTTCGGGGGATCCCGAGGCGTTCCCAGGCCAGCCGGGAGACATAGTCTTCCCAACGTGTCCTGGATCTTCTCCGTGGCCTCCTACCGGTTGGACGTGCCCCAAACACCTCCCTAGGGAGGCGTTCGGGTGGCATCCTGACCAGACGCCCGAACCACCTCATCTGGCTCCTCTCACCCTATCTCTAAGGAAGAGCCCCGCCACACGGCGGAGGAAACTCATTTCGGCCGCTTGTACCCGTGATCTTATCCTTTCGGTCATGACCCAAAGCTCATGACCATAGGTGAGGATGGGAACGTAGATCGACCGGTAAATTGAGAGCTTTGCCTTCCGGCTCAGCTCCTTCTTCACCACAACGGATCGGTACAACGTCCGCATTACTGAAGACGCCGCACTGATCCGCCTGTCGATCTCACGATCCACTCTTCCCTCACTTGTGAACAAGACTCCTAGGTACTTGAACTCCTCCACTTGGGGCAGGGTCTCCTCCCCAACTCGGAGATGGCATTCCACCCTTTTCCGGGCGAGGACCATGGACTCGGACTTGGAGGTGCTGATTCTCAATATCAGAGTCAGTTCTGCAAAAATGTCATCCCATAGAAGCCCACAGCTTATGGACAGGGACCACCAGTTGAAATATACATCATATAATGTACAAAATACAGTACTAGAGATGTCTGATAATATCAGACCGCTGATTGTATCGGCCGATAAATGCTTTGAAATGTAATATCGGAAATTATCGGTATCTGTTTCAAAAAGTTAAATTTTTGACTTTTTTAAAACTTAGATTAGATAGTACTTTATTTATTCCGTCAGTAGAGTTCCTTCAGGAAAATTACAATTTTCAGCACAATCCCATTCAAGATCAGACAAACATTACAGGGAGACAGAACAGGATCGCTGACGGGTCTGCCGGCTTCCAGCGCCCCTTACAAAAAAGATGAGATACAGGTAAACAAGGAGGGGGAATAGAAGATTAAAACAAAATTTAAAAAAATCGGTCTTAGCCTGGGCCCTGGAGAGGAGGTGCAGACTGAGGCCAAGGGAAAAAACAACAACTCATAGCCATGGTACACATCCCTCTTCCATGTGTGTAAGAGGGAAACATCAAACATCAAAGAACACAGAGGATATTAAAGACATTAAAGCAGCAGATACAACCAGACACTTCTACCTACTAGCTATGAATAAAAAGTAAAATAAACATATCCACTGTGGTGGCCTCTGGGGTGTTCCACGCCATCGTCCGCTGGGATGGGGGGAGCACGGCCAGAGACAGGAGCAGACCCAATAAAGCAACCAAGTCAGCCGACTCCATTTCGGCCTGTGTCCAGTCCGCATGGATGAGCGAGGATACGTCCAAGGTGACACCTCTGGACGGAGTGTTACACGGGCGTAGGGAAAAGTACAGAGCGCCAATAAACCTTAAAGGCACTGCCTTTGCGTGCCCGGCTCAATCACATAATGCCTATGGCTTTTCGAACACACAAGTGAATGCAAGGCATACTTGGTCAACAGCCATACAGGTCACACTGAGGGTGGCCGTATAAACAAGTTTAACACTGTTACAAATATGCGCCACACTGTGAACCCACACCAAACAAGAATGACAAACACATTTGGGGAGAACATCTGCACCATGACACAACATAAACACAACAGAACAAATACCCAGAACCCCTTGCAGTACTAACTCTTCCGGGACGCTACAATATACGCCACCCCAAACCTCGCCCACCTCAACCTCCTCATGCTCTCTCAGGGAGAGCATGTCCCAAATTCCAAACTGCTGTTTTGAGGCATGTTAAAAAAAAAAATAATGCACTTTGTGACTTCAATAATAAATATGGCATTTTTTTCAATAACTTGAGTTGATTTATTTTAGAAAGCCTTGTTACATTGTTTAATGCATCCAGCGGGGCTTCACAACAAAATGAGGAATAATAATGTGTTAATTCCATGACTGTATATATCGGTATCTGTTGATATCAGAATCAGTATTTAAGAGTTGGACAATATCGGAATATCAGATATCAGCAAAAAAGCCATTATCGGACATTTCTATTTGCCACCTTTTGGCCTGGACAGTCTTGCAAAAAATATTAGTAAAATCAACAACTTTTTTAATAAAATGAATAGGAAAAAAAACCTCGGCAGTCAGTGTTAGTTACTTGGCTGCGTTATTGCTGCCACACACCTTATATTTAGTCATTGATATCGCAAGTATAAAATGCTTTTCGAACACACAAGTGAATGCACTGCATACTTGGTCAACATCCATACAGGTCACACTGAGGGTGGCCGTATAAACAAGTTTAACACTGTTACAAATATGCGCCACACTGTGAACCCACACCAAACAAGAATGACAAACACATTTGGGGAGAACATCTGCACCATGACACAACATAAACACAACAGAACAAATACCCAGAACCCCTTGCAGTACTAACTCTTCCGGGACGCTACAATATACGCCACCCCAAACCCCGCCCACCTCAACCTCCTCATGCTCTCTCAGGGAGAGCATGTCCCAAATTCCAAACTGCTGTTTTGAGGCATGTTAAAAAAAAATAATGCACTTTGTGACTTCAATAATAAATATGGCATTTTTTTTCAATAACTTGAGTTGATTTATTTTAGAAAGCCTTGTTACATTGTTTAATGCATCCAGCGGGGCATCACAACAAAATTAGGAATAATAATGTGTTAATTCCACGACTGTATATATCGGTATCGGTTGATATCAGAATCGGTATTTAAGAGTTGGACAATATCGGAATATCAGATATCAGCAAAAAAGCCATTATCGGACATTTCTATTTGCCACCTTTTGGCCTGGACAGTCTTGCAAAAAATATTAGTAAAATCAACAACTTTTTGAATAAAATGAATAGGAAAAAAACCTCGGCAGTCAGTGTTAGTTACTTGGCTGCGTTATTGCTGCCACACACCTTATATTTAGTCATTGATATCGCAAGTATAAAATGCTTTTCGAACACACAAGTGAATGCAACGCATACTTGGTCAACAGCCATACAGGTCACACTGAGGGTGGCCGTATAAACAAGTTTAACACTGTTACAAATATGCGCCACACTGTGAACCCACACCAAACAAGAATGACAAACACATTTGGGGAGAACATCTGCACCATGACACAACATAAACACAACAGAACAAATACCCAGAACCCCTTGCAGTACTAACTCTTCCGGGATGCTACAATATACGCCACCCCATACCCCGCCCACCTCAACCTCCTCATGCTCTCTCAGGGAGAGCATGTCCCAAATTCCAAGCTGCTGTTTTGAGGCATGTTAAAAAAAAATAATGCACTTTGTGACTTCAATAATAAATATGGCATTTTTTTTCAATAACTTGAGTTGATTTATTTTAGAAAGCCTTGTTACATTGTTTAATGCATCCAGCGGGGCATCACAACAAAATTAGGAATAATAATGTGTTAATTCCACGACTGTATATATCGGTATCGGTTGATATCAGAATCGGTATTTAAGAGTTGTACAATATCGGAATATCAGATATCGGCAAAAAAGCCATTATCGGACATTTCTATTTGCCACCTTTTGGCCTGGACAGTCTTGCAAAAATTATTAGTAAAATCAACAACTTTTTGAATAAAATGAATAGGAAAAAAAACCTCGGCAGTCAGTGTTAGTTACTTGGCTGCGTTATTGCTGCCACACACCTTATATTTAGTCATTGATATCGCAAGTATAAAATGCTTTTCGAACACACAAGTGAATGCAACGCATACTTGGTCAACAGCCATACAGGTCACACTGAGGGTGGCCGTATAAACAAGTTTAACACTGTTACAAATATGCGCCACACTGTGAACCCACACCAAACAAGAATGACAAACACATTTGGGGAGAACATCTGCACCATGACACAACATAAACACAACAGAACAAATACCCAGAACCCCTTGCAGTACTAACTCTTCCGGGATGCTACAATATACGCCACCCCATACCCCGCCCACCTCAACCTCCTCATGCTCTCTCAGGGAGAGCATGTCCCAAATTCCAAGCTGCTGTTTTGAGGCATGTTAAAAAAAAATAATGCACTTTGTGACTTCAATAATAAATATGGCATTTTTTTTCAATAACTTGAGTTGATTTATTTTAGAAAGCCTTGTTACATTGTTTAATGCATCCAGCGGGGCATCACAACAAAATTAGGAATAATAATGTGTTAATTCCACGACTGTATATATCGGTATCGGTTGATATCAGAATCGGTATTTAAGAGTTGTACAATATCGGAATATCAGATATCGGCAAAAAAGCCATTATCGGACATTTCTATTTGCCACCTTTTGGCCTGGACAGTCTTGCAAAAATTATTAGTAAAATCAACAACTTTTTGAATAAAATGAATAGGAAAAAAAACCTCGGCAGTCAGTGTTACTTGGCTGCGTTATTGCTGCCACACACCTTATATTTAGTCATTGATATCGCAAGTATAAAATGCTTGCACTGTTTATTTGGCTTGAGGATTTAAGTTGAATTTCTTGAGAGTTTCATATGTATCCTGAGAACCAACGTCCTCTGCATTGAACCTTTGTCGTATTTTTCCCTGAAACGTGTAAAAGAAATGTCTCCGTCAGAGGATACTGGTTCTCAGGAGGAGAATATATATGTGTGTGAGTGTGTTCTCGATTAGTCTCAGTTCCATTTAGGTTGTTTTTTATGGATGACTGGTCGGTAAAAACACACTGTCTCAGCGTCTCTCTCTGCAGGGTTTTAGTCATTATTGGTGAATTAGCATTCTCTTGCAACAGGTAAGTGGGAATTTAAGTGGGATGTTGGGATGCAGCAGTGATATTCAAGATTAATGCATTAATACACATTTGCTGAAATATTTTTTTCCCCCCACTTGCTGCTTTACGCAACGGTTTGCTAACATCTAAAATCCATAGTGTGATAGTAACATTTGTGATACTGTTCGCATAAATATTGTAAAGACAGAGTGTTTACAAAATAAGACCTGCCAACATGTACGCATTTTACGTATTATCAAACATTTTTACTCCTTTTACTAAAATTTGGCACACAAGTGCTCAATCTCTAAAACATGGGTGTCAAACTCGGGCCCCCCGTATAATTTCATTTGGCCTTTGAGGCAATATCAAATTAACATTAGAGCTGGCCCGCCGTATTCACCGCTAATACTCATACTTGCCAATCCTTCCGATTTTCCCGGGAGACTCCCGAAGTTCAGTGCTCCTCCCGAAAATCTCCCAGGGCAACCATTCTCCTGAAATTCTCCCGATTTCCACCCGGGCAACAACATTAGGGGCGTGCCATACAGGCACTGCCTTTAGCATTCTCTACAACCCGTCTTCACGTCCGCTCTTCCTCCTTACAAACAGCGTGTCGACTAAGTCACATAATATATGCGGCTTGG
Source organism: Nerophis ophidion (assembly GCF_033978795.1). Classification (NCBI taxonomy): domain Eukaryota; kingdom Metazoa; phylum Chordata; class Actinopteri; order Syngnathiformes; family Syngnathidae; genus Nerophis; species Nerophis ophidion. The sequence continues at coordinate 33,157,909 of NC_084632.1, read as the reverse complement.
ACACACACACACAAGTGAATGCAATGCATACTTAGTCAACAGCCGTACAGGTCACACTGAGGGTAGCTGTATAAACAATTTTAACACTGTTAAAGAATGACAAACACATTTCGGGAGAACAACCACACTGTAATACAACATAAACAAAACAAAACAAATACCTAGAATCCCTTGCAGCACTAACTCTTCCGGGATGCTACAATATACAGCCCCCCCCCCCCCCAACCCCGCCCACCTCATTGTTATTCTATTTTGGAAAAAGTCACTGTTGATATTTACCTCAGAAGGCTGCAAATAGAAAAGAGGCATTATTTTTTTGAGTTATATTTTATTCAATATACCATTGATGTTTTTTCATTTGTTTTTTTGAAAGTTGATTTTGCACTATTAAGTTATATAAGCGTTGCTTGTTCCATATTCTGTGCTAAAGCAAATCAATGTAGCAAACTGAGCAATAATTAACATTTTATTCATGCACTTTCTCTTGCTACTCCAATGCTTGAATATTTGATCCATTCATTATTGTTATTTTATTTTCAAATGTATTATTAGTCCGTGGGAAAAGTTTATTTTGATATTTACCTCAGAAGGCGGCAAATAGAAAATGGGCATTCAATTTTTTTTTTTTACATTTTATCTTGATATGCCATTGATATTTTTTTATTATTATTATTTGAAACTCGATTTTGCATGTCACTATAAAGTCTTGCTTGTTCAATATTCAATGCAAAACTTGTTTGGGTCCCTATTAAAAGGTTAATATGTTCAACCTTGGCCCGCAGCTTCGTTTAGTTTCACATTTTGGCCCACTCTGTATTGAGATTGACACCCCTGCTCTAAAACCTGGATAATGCTTACCGTGCACTACACCAGCTAGCTCATCCTCCTGCAAACAGCATAATAGCATGATGTGCACCTCCATATAAATTATTTTCCTATGCCTAAATGACCCGGTAGGCATACAAACATTTTCAATGAAAAGGCCAGTTGCGATGCATGGATTAGTTCCAGCTGCAACAACACAACACCATTGTTTTCTCACAATAAAGGAAGCTAACAAGTTAAAAAGTCATAGAGTTGTGGTTGCTCTCTGAGTTGACGTCACATCACGCGCTCAACCCTGACATAAATCTACAAAACCACGGGTGCACAAAGTGTGGCTATTCGGGGCCATTTGCAGCCCTTGACTTGTTTTTATCGGCCAAGTTTAAACCAAAAATCCCTGCACAAATGGGAAAAAGTAGAACAAACGGCGTTATGTTTTGATTGATTGATTGATTTATTGAAACTTTTATTAGTAGATTGCACAGTTCAGTACATATTCCGTACAATTGACCACTAAATAGTAACACCCGAATAGGTTTTTCAACTTGTTTAAGTCGGGATCCATGTTAATCAATTCATGGTACAATTATATACTATCAGCATAATACAGTCATCACACAGGTTAATCATCATAGTATGTACATTGAATTATTTACATTATTTACAATCCGGGGGGTGGGATGAGGAGCTTTGGTTGACATCAGTTCTTCAGTCAACAATTGCATCAACAGAGAAATGGACATTGAAACAGTGTAGGTCTTACTTAGTAGGATATGTACAGCAAGCAAAAAACATAGTGAGCTCAGATAGCATAAGAACAAGTATATACATTAAAAATACATTTGATTATTTACATTAGGTTATTTACAATCCGGGGAGATGGGATGTGAATGGAGGAGGGTTTTAGTAAAGGGTTGAAGTTGCCTGGAGGTGTTGTTTTAGAGCGGTTTTGAAGGAATATAGAGATGCACTTTCCTTTACACCTGTTGGGAGTGCATTCCACATTGATGTGGCACAGAAAGAGAATGAGTAGCTTAGAGTGTGCAGACCAGGCCCTATCTATCAATGGTAAATTATAATTTAAAAAAAATCCTGAATCTGAGCTGAATCAATTTCTTAAGATGTCCTAAAAGTTTCCTCAAAATCCAATAAAACCTTTTTGAGTTATCTTTTGCAGAGGTAAATAAATGGAGTGAACTCTCTTGTTAGTCATCCACTCTCTTTGGCTCTGTGGGTGGAGGCGAACAGTTGGCATTCATACACACACACATGCACACACGCACACAGAAGTTGAGGCTTGCACTGTAATTATGAGGTGTCGTAGTACAAAATGAACTGGAATACCTTTGAAATCCCTTATCCCATTTTTGACATTTCCTGTGTATTTAAACATCTGCCGATTTTATTACATTCAGTTTAGATACAGTGACGAAGGAAAGATGCACTTTAATCAAAGATGTCCGTTAATGAAACAAACGTGACAGTGGACCAACATGATGTAAATCTTTCTTAATTCAACGAAAACTGTAAAAGTCATGTTGATGAAAACATTTGACTTTGAATGATGTATTTGTGTGACTAGGGGGCTGATATTTTTAGTTCATACTTCTTTCTGTTCCTTTTCATTATTGATTGATTTTTATTTATTTTTATTTTATGCTGCCTTTTTTTGTATTGTGAGGCAGACGCACTAACCCCTCTGCCACCAAGCCCTCCAAAAGACATGCACCTGGGGATAGGTTGATTGGCAACACTAAATTGGCCCTAGTGTGTGAATGTGAGTGTGAATGTTGTCTGTCTATCTGTGTTGGCCCTGCGATGAGGTGGCGACTTGTCCAGGGTGTACCCTGCCTTCCGCCCGATTGTAGCTGAGATAGGCGCCAGCGCCCCCCGCGACCCCGAAAGGGAATAAGCGGTAGAAAATGGATGGATGGGGTGCCTTTTTTTGCTGCAGCTGTTACATGTACTGTATTGTACATGGTCATTGAGATTTGTTACACATTGTATATATTACATAGAAACATCCATCCATCCTATCCATTTTTCTACCGCTTATTCCCTTTTGGGGTCGCGGGGAGGCGCTGGCGCCTATCTCAGCTACAATCGGGCGGAAGGCGGTGTACACCCTGGACAAGTCCCCACCTCATCGCAGGGCCAACACAGATAGACAGACAACATTCACACACTAGGGCCAATTTAGTGTTGCCAATCAACCTATCCCCAGGTGCATGTCTTTGGAGGTGGGAGGAAGCCGGAGTACCCGGAGGGAACCCACGCATTCACGGGGAGAACATGCAAACTCCACACAGAAAGATCCGGAGCCTGGATTTGAACCCAGGACTGCAGGACCTTCGTATTGTGAGGCAGACGCACTAACCCCTCTGCCACCGTGAAGCCCACATAGAAACATAATATAATATAATATATCAGTATATTCTGCGATGAGGTGGCAACTGGTCCAGGGTGTACCCCGCCTACCGCCCAAATGCAGCTGAGATAGGCTCCAGCGACCCCAAAAGAGACAAGCGGTAGAACACGGATGGATGGATATCAGTATATTTTATATACTCTATATGTAAAATATAAATATTACATATGTTATGTTTTATATTGCTACTATTGTACAGGGATAGGTTGATTGGCAACACTAAATTGGCCCTAGTGTGTGAATGTTGTCTGTCTATCTGTGTTGGCCCTGCGATGAGGTGGCGACTTGTCCAGGGTGTACCCCGCCTTCCGCCCGATTGTAGCTGAGATAGGCGCCAGCGCCCCCCGCGACCCCGAAAGGGAATAAGCGGTAGAAAATGGATGGATGGATGGATGGGTACATTTTTAGTCTACTTAATACTTATATCCTTTCCATCCTTACCCTTTCCATCCTTTGTAACTGAGTAACTGTGTGGAACAATTTCCCTTGTGGATCAATAGAGTTTGTCTAAGTGTAAGTCTAATATTGAGTGAATTAAAAAAAAAAATCAAATTAACTAAGACAGACAACCACCACCTACCACATAACGTCCTGGCGGAGTATTAAGAGGTAAAATATTGATTGTAATAACACAAAGCGTGACTTTAAATTTATATAACTGTTTTTTACAATATATTATACAAACATGTTCTATATAAAAAGATAACACATTTGTGCAGTTTGTACACAAAGTGCTTGTAAAATATAAAGACTGCCACAATTTGACATTCGAACTAAGACCTAGTGGTTAGGGTGTCTGCCCTGAGATCGATAGGTTGTGAGTTCAAACCCCGGCCGAGTCAAACCAGAGACTATAAAAATGGGACCCATTACCTCCCACTCAGCATCAAGGGTTGGAATTGGGGGTTAAATCACCAAAAATGATTCACGAGCGCGGCACCGCTGCTGCCCACTGTTCCCCTCACCTCCCAGGGGGTGAACAAGGGGATGGGTCAAATGCAGAGAATAATTTCGTCACACCTAGTGTGTGTGTGACAATCATTGGTACTTTAACTTTTTAACACAGCGATGCCCTCTTTACCATGCAAATCTCATTTCCACAATCTTGGCTCACAACACGACTGGCGCACAAAATGATCTATTTGGGATTAAAACAAGACGTACTATTAGTGAAGTTGGTGTATGACGTCTTCTGAATGTGACTTCATTATGTCCTGCACGTACTTGAAAGTTGTTTGTCCAAACCTTATCGGAATGCAACATGTTTTGTTGGGTTGGGGAAAATGCAGGATACCTATTTTCTTATGCGGGTGCATGTTGTACTGATGCAGCCATTTGTTAGTTACCTGGGTCAACAGATTGGGTATCAGCCAGATGGGCGAGACCCACATGGAATACAGAATTGTAGTTGGCTGTTCAGGATTAGACCAAATACACACATGGTTTCCAGCCGTGCTGATATATAGACTATTCGAACAAATAAATGCTATGATATGTTAGAAACTCTACCCGCTGTCTTTTATTAATCAACAGAGGTCAGGTCTTTTGGGAGATCTCGCAAGCATATATTATGTCTACACCATGGGTGTCAAACTCTGTACTAATGGAGGAGAGCTTGAATTTAGGATTACATAGTCATGAATGTGAGTGTGGACGTTGTCTGTCTATCTGTGTTTGCCCAGTGATGAGGTGGCGACTTGTCTAGGGTGTACCCCGCCTTCTATCCGAATGCAGCTGAGATAAGCGCCAGCGCTCCCCGCGACCCCAAAAAGGGATAAGCGGTTGTCATCATTCCTTTCAGCCTTTTGCCAGTAATTAACCGTGACACACATCAATGTCTCCAAAACAATAGATAGTACAGTCGACGGACCCTGGAGGTTAGAAGAGTGAAGTGAATTATATTTATATAGCGCTTTTCTCTGGTGACTCAACGCGCTTTACATAGTGAAACCCAATATCTAAGTTTCATTTAAACCTATGTGGGTGGCACTGGGAGCAGGTGGGTAAAGTTTCTTGCCCACGGACACAACTGCAGTGACTAGGATGGCATAAGCTGGGATCGAACCTGGAACCCTCAAGTTGCTGGCACGGCTACTCTCCCAAACGAGCAATATCTGGCCCCAAGAGGCATGTGGGTGCGCTCAATCAAAACAGTTGGAAGTCATTAAAGTTCAAAACAAGAGGGTGAATTTCGGTGCATCAATGTGTTTATCCATCCATCCATTTACTACCGCTTGTCCCTCCGCTGCATTTGGGCAGAAGGCGAAGTACACCCTGGACAAGTCACTCTCTCATCACAGGGCCAAGACAGATAGACAGACAACATTCACACACCAGGGCCAATTTAGTGTTGCCCATTAACCTATCCCCAGGTGCATGTCTTTGGAGGTGGGAGGGGCCTATCCCCAGGTGCATGTCTTTGGAGGTGGGCGGGGCTTATCCCCAGCTGCATGTCTTTGGAGATGGGAGGAAGCTAGGGAACCCACTCAATCACGGGGAGAACATGCAAACTCCACACAGAAAGACCTTGAGCCCGGGTATCGAACCCAGCACCTTTTTATTGTGAGGCGCATGCACTAACCCCTGTTTCACCGTGGTGCCTAATGTGTTAATATGCTACAATATTCTACCAGCTGCACGTTCAACTATTGAAATGAAAAAGCAGCCTGCTCTCCCTCAGGCAGTCTCACACAAAAACACACGCAGACCCCTCCCCCTCAACCACCCCACCACCCCTCAATCTATATGTATGTCAAGTACTGTAAGTGTCCAGATGTCTGACAGTGATGGGGTGAAGGTCAGGGGGACTGATTGTTCCATCTCTGTCCACAGTCCTTCTGACCTTTTTGCTCCCGCAGGGACAGTCCTCTCCTCATCAGTGTGTGTATGTGTGTGTGTATGTGTGTGTGTGTGTGTGTGTGTGTGTGTGTGTGTGTGTGTGTGGGCTTTGTGTCACTGCTGTGAAATGCCAGGGGTAGAACTGGTTCTCATTTCATTCTGTCCACGGAGACAGCTGCCACTCGGTTTCCATGGTAACAAATGGAACTCGAACCACAAAGTTGAACATTACGTGTGTGTGTGTGTGTTTGTGTGTGTGTGTGTGTGTGTGTGCTTTTGTTTAGTTTGACACAGATCGACGGCATGCTTAAGAGCGTCATTGTCCGTTTTGGAACAAGTGTAGAGAAACGTTTATTAGTACCGATGCCGATAAATGCTTTAAAATGTAATATCGGAAATGATCGATTTCGGTTTCAAAATTATCGGTTTCAATAAGTAAAATGTATGACTTTTTAAAACGCTGCTGTGTACACGGACGTAGGAAGAAGTACAGAGCGCCACTAAACCTTAAAGGCACTGCATTTGCTTCCAAGTCACATTATATCTACGGCTTTTCACACACACACGTGAATGCAAGGCATACTTGGCCAACAGCTATACAGGTCACACTGAGGGTGGCCGTATAAACAACTTTAACACTGTTACAAATATGCGCCACACTGTGAACCCACACCTAACAAGAATGACAAACACATTGTGGGAGAACATCTGCACTGTAACACAACATAAACACAACAGAACAAATACTTAGAACCCCTTTGCAGCACTAACTCTTCCGGGACGCTACAATATACAACCCCGCTACCCCCTACACCCCCTCCTCATCCCTGACCCCCCAAATCAGCCCACCCCAACCTCCTCATGCTCTCTCAGGGAGAGCATGTCCCAAATTCCAAGCTGCTGTTTTGAGGCATGTTAAAACAAATAATGCACTTTGTGACTTCAATAATAAATATGGCAGTGCAATGTTGGCATTTTTTTCCATAACTTGAGTTGATTTACTTTATAAAACCTTGTTACATCGTTTAATGCATCCAGCGGGGCATCACAACAAAATTAGGCATAATAATGTGTTAATTCAGGGGCGCTCACACTTTTTCTGCAGGCGAGCTACTTTTCAATTGACCAAGTCGAGGAGATCTACCTCATTCCTATTTATAATTGATATTTATTTATTTATGAAAGAGACATTTTTGTTAACAAGTTAATGGTGTTTAATGATAATACAAGCATGTTTAACACACATAGATTCCTTTCTTTCATGAAGACAAAAATATAAGTTGGTGTATTTGATTCTGATGACTTGCATTGATTGGAATTAGACAGTGGTGCTGATAACGTCCGCATTTTCAAATGGAGGAAAAAAAAAAGTCCTCCTTTCTGTCCAATACCACATGAAAGTGGTTGGATTTGGCATCTCATTTGTCCAACTTGCATACTCGTTTTTAAACACTTTGTTATGAGAGTAGCATATGTGTGTGGCCCTTTAATGTCTGGCAGCAGGTGAGTGACGTCAGTGAGTGTGCGGGTGGGCAAGCAAGTGAGAAAGCGGTCGCTGAGGGCGGGGGAGAAATACATTGGCATCAAACTCCGTAGCTTGTGCACGCTAGCTTTCTGAGACTCTTATTTTGTTAGCACAGGCAGGATGAAACAGGTCTTTTATGGTGAAGACAGGAACTGTGCAGTCGGTCTTTAGAGTTTTGACAGTAGGTACGGAGTCTCTAGAAATAAAATGTGTTTCTCTGCGTCCGCCCTGTTAGTGATTTTTTTCTTAAATATGAGCTCGCAGCAGCCAGCGTCATCTCACAAGATCCTCGGGTGCCGAGAATGTCAAACAACTGACGAAAGTGAAGTCTTGGTATGATTGATGATTGCTCATTTTTATGTCTATTTTTTAATGCCTGGCTTGAGATCGACTGACACACCCTCCGAGATCGACCAGTCGATCGCGATCGACGTAATGCCCACCCCTGTTTTAATTCTACGACTGTATATATCTGTATCGGTTGATATCGGAATCTGTATTTAAGAGTTGGAGAATAGCGGAATATCGGATATCGGCAAAAAAGCCATTATCGGACATCTGTAATTATTAGTTTTATTCCTTCCAACTCCTCTTGTTCTTGCATATTGTGTGACTTTTCACACAATATGACACGCTGATAAAGGTTAAAATGCCCTTTTGGTTTCCTTTCAGGTGTCAGGTTCGCAGAATTCCTGCCTCATAGTGAGTATGAGTTAAAGTTAAAGTACCACTGATTGTCACACACACTACGTGTGGTGAAATTACCCACTGCATTTGACCCATCCCCTTGTTCACCTCCTTAGGGTTTTTTTTTTTTTTTTGATTGATTGAGACTTTTATTAGTAGATTGCACAGTACAGTACATATTCCGTACAATTGACCACTAAATGGTAACACCCCAATAAGTTTTTTAACTTGTTTAAGTTGGGGTCCACGTTAATCAATTCATGGTACAAATATATACTATCAGCATGATACAGTCATCACACAGGTTAATTATCAGAGTATATACATTGAGTTATTTACATTATTTACTATCCGGGGGGTAGGGGGCTTAGGTTGGGTTGCTATCAGCATACTTCAGTCATCAACAACTATATAATCTGAGAAATGGACATTGTAGGTGAGGGGGGCAGTGAGCAGCAGTGGATCAGTTTGGTGATTTAAAGGGGAACATTATCACCAGACCTATGTAAGCGTCAATATATACCTTGATGTTGCAGAAAAAAGACCATATATTTTTTTAACCGAATTCCGAACTCTAGATGGGTGAATATTGGCGAATTAAACGCCTTTCTGTTTATCCCTCTCTGATCGACGACGTCAGAACGTGACGTCACATCGGTACTCAACGCCATTTTCCCCTACTGCTAAAAGGAAAGGTGATGTAACACAGTGGTGAACATGTCCTTTCCCAACTACTTTGGCACGTGTTGCAGCAACGAAATTGTAAGTTAATTATTATTTGAAAAAAAAAAAATGAAGTTGCTGAGTTTGAACATCAAATATCTTGTATTTGTAGTGCATTCAATTGAATATGGGTTGAAAAGGATTTTCAAATCATTGTATTCCGTTTATATTTACATCTAACACAATTTCCCAACTTATATGGAAACAGGGTTTGTAGACTCTGGTGCCCGAGTGTGTTCATCAGGTCATGTTTGCGCGTGTGCAGAAGCTCCCCCTGCCGTGTAAAATGTTGACCTAAAGCACCAAACAAGCCCCTCTTTGAACGTACGCCACTCTGCCAGCAGGCAGTCTTCACACGGCTTTCGGCTGCAGGGTTCCTGCCAACTCTCGCCATCTGCCAGCGTCTTTGCACTGCTTCTTGGCTTCTTGTAAGGACTCCAGACGCAGTGCAAAAAAAAAAAAAAACAACAGACCCCCTCTGGAACACAGAGCCATCACATGCAATGACACACGCGGTTCCCACGAACACGTTCATCCCGGCGACACCTCTCCCGCCTCTTCTTGCTCATCACCATGCAGTGACTCTTTGCACTGATGAGAACAGGGGTGCTAACTGCCTGTAATTAGAAGGATGAGGTTTGGGGATGACAAAGACAGCAATTATCCCGAGGTCACCGAAAAAGGGTCATGACAGTGACGCCTTTTTCCGCAGTGAAAAGGTGTCAAATCCCAGTCGCCTTTTCACAAAATGCAGATCCATCTCGTGACTCCACGTTAGTGCACATTGCTCGCTGCAAGTGTTGGTGGTTGTGCGGCGCTCCGGGTACATCAACGTGACTGAGGAATCAATTCGGTTTCATGAGGGAGACACAAAAGAAACAGGCTTTTAATTACAGCCTTGTTTACCGATGTCATTTTTAGCACCTCACCATGTCCCAGATGGCCCGTCTCCTGCTCGGAGTGGCTGTCATTTCATGTAGCGTCTTAAAGCGCTCAACAAGGCAGGCCTTGCATTTGGAGCAACGGCAGATTAAGTAGTTTAATATTGACTTGCCTTAAAGGCCTACTGAAACCCACTACTACCCACCACGCACTCTGATAGTTTATATATCAATGATGAAATATTAACAGTGCAACACATGCCAATACGGCCTTTTTAGTTTACTAAATTGCAATTTTACATTTTGCGGGAGTTTCTTGTTGAAAACGTCGCGAAATGATGACGTGTACGCGTGACGTCACGGATTGTTAGGAAATATTAGCGCTGCGCACACACACAGCTAAAAGTAGTCTGCTTTAACGGCATAATTACACAGTATTCTGGACATCTGTGTTGCTGAATCTTTTGCAATTTGTTCAATTAATAATAGAGAAGTCAAGGTAGAAAGATGGAGTTGGGAAGCTTTAGCCTTTAGCCACACAAACACACGGTGATTCCTTGCTTAAAAGTCCCGGAGGTGAAGCTTTCCTATGGATCAGAGCGGTCAAGCGAACATGGATCCCGACCAAATGTCAAACAGCAGTTTTCGGTGAGAAAATTGTGGTAAAGAGTCGCCACGTACCGGAGATCAACTGAGCTTGTGCCGTCCACACAGCTGCCGTCGACTTCCCTCAGACACTGGCCTCAAGACACCCGTGGACACACCCCTCCGACTATCAGGTACTATTAAACTCACTAAAACACTAGCAACACAATAGAAAGATAAGGGATTCCCCAGAAATATCCTAGTATATGTGTCTAAAAACATCTGAATCCGTCCCAAAGCAATCGCCTTTTTTTTTTTTCTAGCCCTTCGCTATCAATATCCTCAAACACAAATCTTTCATCCTCGCTCAAATTAATGGGGAAATTGTCGTTTTCTCGGTCCGAATAGCTCTTTTTGTTGGAGGCTCCCATTAAAAACAATGTGAATATGTGAGGAGCGCTCACACGGGTGACGTCATCGTCTGCGACTTTCGGTAAAGGCAAGGCTTTTCTATTAGCGACCAAAAGTTGCAAACTTTATCGTGGATGTTCTCTACTAAATCCTTTCAGCAAAAATATGGCAATATCGTGAAATGATCAAGTAAGACACATAGAATGGACCTGCTATCCCCGTTTAAATAAGAAAATCTCATTTCAGTAGTCCTTTAATGAAGAAGCATTTCAGAGCCAAAGAGGGACACGTATGCAGCAGAGCAGGCAAACACAGCGATCTCAGGTGATAGTCTTCCCTTGAACTTTTTGGGGAATTCTGCCCATCATTCACAATCCTTATGTAAGACAAGAACACATACAGTCGTAGTCAAAAGTTTACATGCACTTGTGAAGAACATAATGTCGTGGCTGTCTTGAGTTTCCAATCATTTCTACAACGCTTATTTTTTTAGTGATAGTGATTGGAGCACATACTTGTTGGTTGACAAAAAACATTCATGAAGTTTGGTTCTCTTATAAATTTATTATTGGTCTACTGAAAATGTGACCACATCTGCTGGGTCAAAAGTATACATACAGCAATGTTAATATTTGCTTACATGTCCCTTGGCAAGTTTCACTGCAATAAGGCACTTTTGGTGGCCATCCACAAGCTTCTGGTTGTATTTTGGACCACTCCTCTTGACAAAATTGGTGCAGTTCAGCTACATTTGTTGGTTTTGTAAGGACTGTTCGGCATCGTGGTGCCGGGTTCGATTCCTTCGAGGATGCGTCAAACGTGAACGCAACAAAGGTAAGATCCTAAAAGATTTATTTAACAAAAAGGGAGCTCTGAACAGAAATATTGGAGCTAATTAAAGGCAAACCAAAAACGTTAGTATGAAAACTAGGAGGTACAAAATGACAAACTAAAATGGCACGTAGGAACAAAAAGAACAAACAAATCATCAGTATGTAAACTGGAAAAACACAAAGGCTTAGCGTGAGAAGCTAGCGAGAATATAAATACTTGCGTGAACGCAAACGATCAAAAATCCAGACGTACAGTTGCGTGAGAGCAAACTATGGACCCAGAAAGAAATGAACAAAGAGGCTGGCTTAAATAGGAGGGTGATTAGACAAAACAGGTGTGTGTGGACTGATGAGTTACCATGGTGACAGGCTAAACAGGAAATAAACAGTCACTTGACATAGAGTGATACAAGAATAGAAAAATAACTAATAATATGTGTAGTTCTGAGCAGCGGATCTCAACAGGTTTTCTGACATGGACTTGTTTCTTCAGCCTTGTCCACGAGTTTAAATCAGGACTTTGGGAAAAACCTTAATTCTAGCCTGATTTAGCCATTCCTTTACCTCTTTTGACGTGTGTCTGGGGTCATCGTCCTGTTGGAACACCCAACTGCGCCCAAGACCCAACCTCCGGCCTGATGATTTTAGGTTGGCCTGAAGAATTTGGAGGTAATCCTCCTTTTTCATTGTCCCATTCACTCTCTGTAAAGCACCGGTTCCATTGGCAGCAAAACAGGCCTAAAGCATAATGTCACGCCTATAAATCGTGTTTTGTTTCGGTCATGTTATGTTTTGTTTTTTGGACATTCAGTTCTGTTTTGCAGTTCCTGGTTTGTTTTCATCTCCATGCCAACTCATTGTTTTTCACCTTGCCCTCAAGTCACACCCTTGTCCTCAGCCCTCACACCTGTTTCTAATTATCATAGTCATTATTTAAGCCATTCTTTTTCTGTCTTGGTCCTGGCAACTTCACCTACCTATGCTGCACCTCCTTCACGCCCTCGATCACCTGGTATGCACCTTCTATGCCTTCCATGCCAATGATCCATGTCCCTTGTCTTTTTCCAAGTAAGTTTCTGTTATTCATGCCATTGTCTAAGTGTTTTGTTTCGTGTTTATAGCTATAGCCTCTGTGCTAGTCTTTTGTTTCTCAGCCCAGTTTTTGTACTTTCGCCCTCTAGCGCGCTTTTTGTTTATTCCTGTTATTAGTAAAATAAATATGTACCTTAATTGACGCCTGGCTCGTCCCAAATTCCCTCTGCGTAGAAGAAACAATACAAATCCAAGTCCAAGTTTGAAACATAATACTACCACCACCACCACCACCATGCTTGATGGTTCCGGGTTTGTTTTCATCTCCATGCCAACTCATTGTTTTTCACCTTGCCCTTAAGTCACGCCCTTGTCCTCAGCCCTCACACCTGTTTCTAATCATCATAGTCATTATTTAAGCCATTCTTTTTCTGTCTTGGTCCTGGCAACTTCACCTACCTATGGTGCACCTCCTTCACGCCCTCGATCACCTGCTATGCACCTTCTATGCCTTCCATGCCAATGATCCATGTCCCTTGTCTTTTTCCAAGTAAGTTTCTGTTATTCACGCCATTGTGCAAGTGTTTTGTTTCGTGTTTATAGTTATAGCCTCTGTGCTAGTCTTTTGTTTCACAGCCCAGTTTTTGTACTTTCGCCCTCTTGCGCGCTTTTTGTTTATTCCTGTTATTAGTAAAATAAATATGTACCTTAATTCACGCCTGGCTCGTCCCAAATTCCCTCTGCGTAGAAGAAACAATACAAATGCAAGTCCAAGTTTGAAACATAATACTACCACCACCATGCTTGATGGTAGGTATAGTGTTCCTGGGATTAAAGGCCTCACCTTTTCTCCTCCAAACATATTGCTGGGTATTGTGGCCAAACAGCTCCATTTTTTGTTTCATCTGACTACAGAACTTTCCTCCTTTGTCCATGTGATGTCAGCCGTGACATGATGTTCTTTACAAGTGTATGCAAACTTTTGATCGCGACCGTAACTCTTCAGTCTTATGAATTTGTAATGCTAACGTCTGGGTCAAGTCCCAATTTAGCGTTGTCAAAGGCCGAGTCGAGTTGCAAGCAAGTCTGTGACGATATTGTCAAGCCAAAGCCATCAAAATTGCGACTCTGCTACATATGTCACTAAAGCAGGTGATGTACAACATTCATTGAATCCATCCATATTCCGTTAATGTGTTTATGTGGTAATATATAACTGATTTGATATAATTTCACCATGGACAGCAATATAAAAATAGTTACTAGCTACCTAATAGCTGTCTTCTGCTGACCCGAACCTTAATTTCCCTTTGGCCTCATAAAAACAGTCTTTTAGGGACATGTGGTGTAGTTAATCAAACACTGCTGCTCAGATGAAGCCATGAGATAATTTCTTATATCCACATCCTTAATGGTAATGTCATGGAAAAAAACAAGGATGGCTTATTAAAATCCCCGAAACAATTTCTGTTGGGAATTTTCCTGTTCAAAGGGAACAGACAGTGCAGTTGTTCACCCTGCAGGTCCCAGGTTGGGAGTGTGATTGCTTGGACTGTCCTCATGAATTTTATAAGTTTTGTTGGTTAGTTCTGGTAAACGAGTCCAACGTGCCTCATGGGTCATGGAAATACCCATTTGTGTGAGTGTGTGTGTGTGTGTGTGTGTGTGTGTGTTCTGGCAATTCTTACCTAAAGGGGACATCGCTCTATTTACACCAGGGGTCTCAAACATGCGGCCAGCGAATGTTGGTGCGGCCCGCGAGTTTGATATGAATGGCGCTTGACAGCGTCATACTTGCCAACGTCCCCAATTTTCCCGCGAGACCCCTGAATTTCAGGGCACCAATTCTCTCGAACCCTAAAAATAAGGCTAATTTGTAGCTACGTTACAGTAGTGAAGTGTCATTATTTTTAGAAGACTTCACTGCAGTGTATGGCTGGGCGATTATGGCCCTTTTTTAATATCTCAATCTTTTTAGGCCATGTCACGACACACCATATATATAGCGATATTTTGCTTTAGCCTTGAATGAACACTTGATGCATATAATCACAGCAGTATGATGATTCTATGTGTCTACATTAAAACATTCTTCTTCATACTGCATTAATATATGCTCATTTTAAACTTCCATGCAGAGAGGGAAATCACAAGTAAGTCAATTTACCAAAAGTGTATTTATTAAACAGTTATTAAGCAGTGGCACAAACATTCATGTCATTTCAAAACAGAAAGTGCAAGATTATCAGAGACATTTTGAAACAAGCTATTAGTGCACTTTTGTGCATAATGTCACTAAGATGACATATCAAAACAACACTCAATTAAAGTGCACTTTATGTACAGAATGCCACTACAATAGTTTAAAACAAATAAAATGCATTTTTGTGCATGATGTCACACAAGATATTTCAATAACTAAAATAAAAATGAGCTGCATAATAGGAAATCAAATAGTATATGTCTTTCACCATGTGGTAGGTTCCTGCTAACGTTATCTCCTTCTGTTGTTGACTATTTTTTTCATACGATGTTGATGTGGAAATGGTTGCTTGGGTATTTTGTGGGTGTGGCACTGAACGGAGATGTTGACATGCGGGGTTTCAAACACTCTTCATTCTCTAGCAGGTGACTTTTCAAATGATGCTACACATTAGCAGTAATGCTACTTTTTGTAGCAACGCTTTTGCCCCACACTTAACAAATTATGGTTGTCTGTTCGACATATTACCGCTTGAAGCCAAACCACCACCACTGCTGTTTTTCCTAAGAATTAATTTTTCCTTCATCTGTTACCAGATTCGCACCTTCTTTCTCTCGTATTACCACTCGCACCACAGTTAACGTTACCCATGCCGCTACCTCTCTGCTACGTGAGGGTGTATACGTATGTGATGTATGTAAGAAGGTGCGTTTATTTTAAGTGTCTGTGAGAAGGAGAGACAACAAAGAGTATAATGCCCGCAGCTAAAAGCAACTGCGTGAGAACGTATAGTTGAATATCACGATATAGTCATTTTCTATATCGCACAGAGACAAACCCGAGATATATCGAGTTTATCGATATATCGCCCAGCCCTACTGCAGGGGTTTTATTCACTCAGCTTGTCCTGGTCCAGTGATGCTGCAGAGACTGGATGACCATCACATGAAGTAAACATAGTCCTAAATGTATCTCTTAGTTTGTTTTGGCCGTTAGTCAGAAGTTTTGTTATCACCGTGACTCTGCCTTGCCCAGTGAATGCAACGCTTGCACGGTCACAGCCATTTAAATTGCTCTTTGTCAGAGATATTGTGCTACATCACGGCAAACAAAATGTGTCTGAGAATTACAGTGTACTCACTGCATCGGGGCTTTTTTTTTTTTTTTTTTTTTTTGGAACCCGCTTAGGCATGTAAATTGGAAGTCATTAGGCCGTGAAACTATAAATGCTGCTGTGGGTATGAGCGTACGAGTCAGCGAGTGTGGCTGTGCATGTCTGATAAGCTGTTTGAGACAACCGCATCATAACGGTTAAACCTCCACACTTACTTGTATTACTTGGCCATTCCAAATAAGTGAATGGAAGATAGTGGGAGTGATTGCAATCTTTCGGTCTTAAACTTGTGTTTGCACCACACTCAGACTGATTTTTTGAGTTTGATTCATCACACTTTTGAATTTGGATTAATCATAATCAAAGGTGCTGTTTGCAAAGTCCAGTAACATATTCCAATGCAAAAAATATAACAAGAACACCACCGAGTAGCTTATGTTACCATTAGTGGTTTAACAGAACACATTTGTTGGACAATTAGCTTTATTTTTCACTATTGCAAAGTTTATGTAATACAAATCTTTGGTAACACTTTAGTATGGTGAGCATATTCTAAGTATCAAAGACTTTAGGGTTAGGGTTATTGTAGTTGTGTGTTTTGTTATGTAGGAACAGACCATATTCATTAAGTGGTATCAAAGGGAGAATCATATTCAACAACTTTCTTACACAATACTAATGAGCAAAAATTCTGAGGTTATTGAGGGAAGACTCTTAGTTAATGGCTTACTGATTGTATAATAAGGCCATGTGAATAAGACATTAATAGTAACTTAATAATGACTAATTAAGAGCCAATATGTTACTAATTTGCACGTTAATAAGCAACTAATTAATGGTGAATATGTTCCCCATACTAAAGTGTTACCAAATTGGTATTTTACCGCCCCGATTGGTGTTTATTACTGTCCATCACCCTGTCTCATCAACATGTATGTGTGTACTTATACAAAAACAGTCCAAGAGAAGCAACAAACTATTTACAATCATGTTGTTGTGATAGAATATACATTCAATGGCAGCCAACACTAGCTATCCAATAGCTGTTATTAACAAAAGACACCCAAAGCTAATGCGCGTACATGTGTTACATACGTACGTAAATATGTCATCACGTAGGAGAACCCGTTAGAGGGCGGTATATACTGTGTAAAGTACATTGGGAAGTTGGCGCCCTCTCGGCATCTGTGTAGATGTTGCAAAACAAACATTTTAAACACAGGTTTTTACTTGCTTCAATAATTTAAATTAACTTAAAAAAAGACCCCAAAATTTTTACGACACAAATTTAGTTATGTTGTCAGAATGTCATCACGGAACTTTTTGAAACTATTTTACTTGAATGGACATCATTTATTTGCTCAAAACTTGGTAAGAGTTTGAGCTAAAATCCAGCCGGGGTGTATTTTGAAGTGAAATTTGCCAGTTAGAGAGGTAGCGGTGTGACATAGCTCATACTAAGCGCCTCAAATTATTTATATTTATTACTTGGGTTACGGCTAAGGTTACGGTTTTCATTGTATATTAGTGTGACCCCTGTTCCCCTCTTAATGGGACGAGCAATATGTGCACTCGTATAGTTAGGGGGAGATGCCTCATTAAGCGAGAAAAATTAATCTGGTTTTAGCCAAAACTCGCTGAGATCAATAATGTTAAGGTTGTTGTCTCTGATGATCTCATTAACTAATAACATTTGGGGGACAATGATCTTTTGTTTAAAAAGCTCATATTATAGGGAGGTTTGAGGCATTTTTGTTAATGGTATCCGTAGTACTCTATTTTGCATAATGCGTCTTAAATAATTTCGATCACATTTAGGACTCGATATGATGGGGATCTCGAGACTATTTGCTTAGTGCTGCGATAGATTTTATGCATCATAATTTGCCATCTCAGTAGAATGCATGTCTACCTCTGGCACAGTTACAACAGAAAAAACATAATGTGAGTTGTGTATTATTCTACGAGAAATACCATGTGTGCAGGAATTTTCCAGCCTGGCGCTGGTTGGTTCTAGCCTAACTGACTCCTCACCCGGACTAACAGACACTGTAATTGCTTGTGTCCGAACTTGCTCTAGTCTAGTTAGTCAAGCTTGACTCAAATAGTAATCTATATTTCTGGAGAGAGTGATGGCGCCTTCCCAGTTAGGGTGAAGGCCGACCCCCCTCAGCAAGCCCGGTTTTCTCCACAAGGAGGGCCAATTATCAATAAATATTAGTCCCTGTTCTCTACAAAAACTATCTAGCCACTTGTTAAGCAGGACTAATCTGTTATACCTCTCGTCATTGCCTCTCGCAGGCAGGGGGCCAGAGACAGGTGCTCGAAGCCAGGACATCTTTCTAGCGAGATTACAAATTCGAGCTATGTTCCTCTTTGTAATCTCAGACTGTCTCATCCTAGTATGATTGGAGCCGACTTGTACAACTATCTTCGCATAGCAAGTGGCGTGATTAGATTGTTGTACATGTTTACTTAGCGTAAATCTATTATGCGTCTCAAACGGTTCACTTTGGCTTGTAGGCCGCTTAGGGCTGCTACAAACTGGGCTAGTCAGCTCGCTACAACTAACACAAACAAACACGTCCACCATGTCTATAGTTACAAAATGACTCTGGTCTAACTCTAACCTATCCATGAGAACAGTGCACGAAGAGCAGGAAGCTGTACTCCTGTTGTTCCTTTCACTGAGTCGAGTTCTCGCAAAGAGTAGCAGCCGCGTAAGGGAGCAGACGCCTTTGGAGCGCGACTAACTTAGATTTGTTTGTTACCTAGCTGAGAGAGAGGCGGTGAGAGGCTTTGTAAGTTTGATAAGACTAATAAATGTGTTGGATAAGGAATAAAGAAAGTTGTAAATCAATTAAAAGCACACAGATAGAAAGGTAGGACTTAGCTTTTGCGCGGCAACAGACTTTTCCAGACAAGACGTCACTCACCAATTAGCATGCAGGGATATTACTGGTCTCAGTCTGGTCTGGTTACGCAGCAGCTGCTTTGGCGACTGTGACTGATCATTTATCAGTGTCTGTGCTGTGAAGTCAGTGTTGGCAGGACCAGAGGTGGCTGGGCTCTGCGGCTGCTCTGCAGTGAGTGACTCAGCTGGATGAAGACCCATTGCTGTCAATTTTTTATTTTTTTATTTTTATTTCACCTTGTTTAATGTGCTACTGTTAGACACTCTTTCTCCGGTTTCCTTTTGAAATATTGTTCCCCTTCTTATTACATTTCTCTTAATCGCTCTGACGTTTTTCTCTATATTATCGACTTCGCAATGTTTTTTTTTCCTCGTCTTTAATTGCGTCTACACCCATTTGTCTGTGTTGGACCTGCAAGGCATAACACTGACACAGGTGCTGCTTTGTCACTAAGCAGTAGGGATGCTGTTGCATGGCAAATACCCTGAGAGTGGCGCAACAGCAAATAATTGACTCGATCCCTTAATGTCTACATAAATCCACTACACTGTTGAGCTAACTGGGCTCATTTT
The DNA here is from genome assembly GCF_033978795.1 of Nerophis ophidion. Taxonomy (NCBI): domain Eukaryota; kingdom Metazoa; phylum Chordata; class Actinopteri; order Syngnathiformes; family Syngnathidae; genus Nerophis; species Nerophis ophidion. The sequence continues at coordinate 33,138,337 of NC_084632.1, read as the reverse complement.
CTAACCCAGCATCCTTTTATCTCTTTGCTGTGACGGCATGGCAACGGTGTGGGAAAAATGTTTAAATAGGTGAATATGACAGCCAGAGTTTATTGTTAGTCAGAAATTGCTTGCATTTGACCGTGTTACTGTAGGTTTGAGATGAGTCTAAATTGTCCATTGGTATGAATGTAAGTGTGGATGGTTGTTTGCCGATATGTGCCCTGCGATGTGTTGGGGAATAGTCTAGGTGAGGGGTGTCAAACTCATTTTAGAGCGGGGGCCACATGGAGAAAAATCTACACCCAAGTGGGCCGGACTGGTAAAATCACGGCACGATAACTTAAAAATAAAGACAACTTTAGATAGTTTTTTTGTTGTTGTTTAAAAATAGAACAAGCACATTCTAAAAATGTACAAATTATAATGTTTTTTTTTTTTTTTTTTACACTTACATGTTGCGGTTAATAGTGTTCTACCTTTTATTTGTCGTTATTTATACCTTCTGAATAAAATATGTGACAATGCTCATCAGTCAGCACATCGGTGTTTTCAATTTATCAAGATAGAAAAGTAAATACAAATTTAATTATAGGACGTTATTTATGTAGTTTGCTCATTTTGCTCGACTGGTACACTTTGGTTTATTTTTTTTATTTTTTTTACACATGTAGCATAATCTACAAAGAATTGCTATTGCAACATCTCCTGGACAGCAGTTTCTTTCATTAAAAAATTCCGGCTCATTTTTATACTTAGAAAACTCCTCCCGCGGGGCAGATAAAACCTGTTTGCGGGCCTGATCCGGCCCGCGTGCCATATGTTTGACACTTCTGGTCTAGGGTATACCAGGCCGCTTGCCCAAAGTCAGCTGCGATAGGCTCCAGCTTACCGACGACCTTAGTGAGGACAAAGCGGTATCAGAAATGGATGGATGGATTGACTGTGTAAGTTATAGGTTTGGAATCTTTGGGCTCCTAATGATTTGATTCACAGGCTACGATGCAATAATACATTGAATATTGATTTTAGTGAATTTATGTGTGAAGTGAAGTGAATTATATTTATATAGCGCTTTTCTCTAGTGACTCAAAGCGCTTTACATAGTGAAACCCAATATCTAAGTTACATTTTAAACCAGTGTGGGTGGCACTGGGAGCAGGTGGGTAAAGTGTCTTGCCCAAGGACACAACGGCAGTGACTAGGATGGCGGAAGCGGGAATCGAACCTGCAACCCTCAAGTGCGTATATATATCCATCCATCCATCCATTTCTACCGCTTATTCCCTTTGGGGTCACGGGGGCGCTGGCGCCTATCTCAGCTACAATCGGGCGGAAGGCAGGGTACACCCTGGACAAGTCGCCACCTCATCGCAGGGCCAACACAGATAGATAGACAACATTCACACTCACATTCACACACTAGGGCCAATTTAGTGTTGCCAATCAACCTATCCCCAGGTGCATGTCTTTGGAAGTGGGAGGAAGCCGGAGTACCCGGAGAGAACCCACGCATTCACGGGGAGAACATGCAAACTCCAGACAGAAAGATCCCGAGCCTGGATTTGAACCCAGGACTGCAGGAACTTCGTATATATATATATGCATAAATATATATATGCATATATATGTATATATATATATATATATATATATATATATATATATATATATATGATAGGAGCCTTTGTTCACTCACTTACTAATAAAAGACAAGTTGTCTTGTATGTTTACTATTTTATCTCTGCTTACTTTTCCCTTTAACATGTTCTATCTACACTTCTGTTAAAAATAAATAATCGCTTATTATTCTGTTGTATGGATGCTTTACATTAGTTTTGGATGATACCACAAATAGTAGTTAGAGGATCATACATTGGTCATATTCAAAGTCCTCGTTTTTTTTTCTCCCCCCCCCTTGTTTACCTGTATGTCATCTTTTTTTTTTTTTTTTGTAAGGGGCGCTGGAAGCCGGCAGACCCGTCAGCGATCCTGTTCTGTCTCCCTGTAATGTTTGTCTGATCTTGAATGGGATTGTGCTGAAAATTGTAATTTTCCTGAAGGAACTCTCTTGACGGAATAAATAAAGTACTATCTAATCTAATCTAATCTAATTTGGACATATTTCCGGAGTTTATAAACATAATACATATTTTAAAAAAACAAAAGATGTGATGCCAAAAAATATTGACGTAATCAAAGTAGTATCACCCCTGTATCATTACATTGGATCTCAGGTGTAAATCCACCAATGGCATTTGTTTACATTTTGACACCGGTGTTTAGCTATTCCTCGTCTTGCAGGGATGATACTTGTAAGAAAAGTACTTTATTTGTCGTCTTGGAGGCAAGGATTAGTGATTTAAAAGTAGCTACAACACTGGACTTTAGCCGTTAGCTAGCCAGTCTTAAAAGCATGTCTTAAAGCACCTCTTCCTGAGGGTGTTTCAGTGTTACAACTTCACCTTTGTCGTTAGTTAAGCCAAAATGCGTCCATTCTCCCTTTTCTGTCGACACACTGTGTCTGTTTGTAAGTACCCCGTGATTGTGCACTGCCGAACCTGCTCGTGTGCTCGTAAACCAGCAATGACACAAAGTGACATCGACGAGGGCGTGGGGGACCAGTACTTTTCAGAGGCGGTATAGTACCGAAAGTGATTCATTTGTATTGCTGTAGTATCCCCGTAGACCATTTCAAACTACTCAAATAAACACAGAACTGGTTTTGAAATATCTCTGTCATTTGTGTTCATTGGTTTCTTTAAAAAGTGGAGAAATCGGAAAAAAATTGTAAGTAGAATGTTTTGTGATAAAAAATTTGAGATTTTATTTTTAGGCCATATCACCTAGCCTTAGTTTGTTTACTTATTTAAGATAATAAAACGTTTTTGACCTTTTCATTACTGTACAATGGTACATGAAACTAGAAATGTCAACTAATAGCATCTCACAGGGTTACTTGCATGATCAGTAGGGCTGCGAATCTTTGGGTGTCCCACGATTCGATTCAATATTGATTCTTGAGGTCACGATTCGACAATAAATGGATTTTTTTCGATTCGATTCTCGATTCAAAAACGATATTTTTCCGATTCAAAACGATTCTGTATTCATTCAATACATAAGATTTCAGCAGGATCTACCCCAGTCTGCTGACATGCTAGCAAAGTAGTAGATTAAAAAAAAAAAGCTTTTATTATTGTAAAGGACAATGTTTTATCAACTGACTGCAATAATTTAAATTTACTTTAACTATTAAACGAACCAAAAATATGACTTATTTTATCTTTGTGAAAACATTGGACACAGTGTGTTGTCAAGCTTATGAGATGCGATGCAAGTGTAAGCCACTGTGACACTATTGTTCTTTATTTTTTATAAATGTCTAATGATAATGTCAATGAGGGATTTTTAATCACTGCTATGCTGAAATTATAACTAATATTGATACTGTTGTTGATAATCATTTTTGTTTCACTACTTTTGGTTTGTTCTGTGTCGTGTTTGTGTCTCCTCAATTGCTCTGTTTATTGCAGTTGTGAGTGTTGCTGGGTCAGGTTTGGTTTTGGAATTGGATTGCATTGTTATGGTATTGCTGTGTAGTGGTTTGTTGGATTGATAAAAAAAAAAAGAGAATTGATTCTGAATCGCACAACGTATTTGATTCGATTCCTAATTGTCAGTATTACATATTATGATTACATTAGTGCTTAAATTGGTCTTAAAATAATGCTGACAATAATATTGTGTATCGTCAATAATTTGTAAGGCAATATATCATCCATCGAAATTTCCTAACAATGAGATGTCAAGGAAAGTTGTGGTAAAATTTGTACAACTTTACTATTGAGGATGTTTGCATAGAAGTGCTTCATGTCAAATGATTTAACTTAGTGAAGAAATCCTAGACTGCAAGGTAGCACGTTTGATGAAATGACTTGAGTGACAGGTCGACGTCATACGGAGGAGTGACGAATGTCCAGGGAGAGCACGGATAAAGAGAGAAAGAAGAGAGAAGCTGTGTGTTGATACTTCTGAAAGACGTTCTGATCTTTGTCATTTGTAAACTGCAATGACATAGATACTTCCTTGCGGCGTTTTCCTGTGCGGGTGCTGGCATCATATGAATTATGAGACTCCATTTTAATCCCCCTGGGGTCCTTTGTCAGACAAAGGCCTCTGTGTGTGCTTGTTTTTGTGTACTACGTATCTGTTGATCAAGAGACAAGGCTGACGAGCGTAGGAGAGTGGTTGAAATCTGATTCTTGTACTCAGGTTGCACGTATGTGTGTGTGTGTGTGTGTGTGTAGCCGAGCGCACGTTGTGTAGCCATGGGGCCAAGCTGCACAAAGAACACATTAAAAGAAAGAATTACCCCGCTGTACGCACACAGGAAGTATACCTAAACACACAGAGATCCCACCTTGACGTCACTGCACTACTCTAATCATGTAACTGGATAACCTGGGATCTCCAGGGGAGTCTGGCCTGGAAATTGCCTCGGCCTCTGTCTTTTAATGGCAGCAAACCGGGCCTTCCGAGCAGATGGACATGACAAGAGTGGCATATAAAAAGGCAAAAAGAACAAATGTTTTATTTTACTGCAGGAAAAAAAAATGTCTTAGTTTGCACGCATCAACATTATCTTGCAGTTGTTTACCTTCAAAGTGAATAGATACTCACAGCCCGGAGCGGTCATATCGTCAAATCAAATCAAGCATTATTTATAAAGCGATTTTCATACATAGAAGAAATGCAACGCAAAGTGCTTTACAAAGTTAAAAACAATACCCCGGTGACTCATATCCCCCATTATCACATACGTAGGCACTGACACATATAACAAACACAAATACACACACACACAACATACACACATTTGCAACTACAGTATATGGACCGATGATTGCATGGTAGAGTACAGAGGAGACATGTGAGTAAACACTATCACAGGAGCCATCTGCACCAGGAGGTCATCAGACCATGGCCACCAAGACGCTGAAACAAAAGCGCCCCCACAAGAACGGCCGATAACCCCTGAGGAAGATTGCTCATCTGAGGAACTTTGGAAAAGAAAAATAATAAAATTTGTCAAATAGTAAGAACCATGAGTAGAGATAAACAATAAGATACAAGTAAGACATAAGAAGATTAATAGAAAAACATAACAATTATATATATATATATATATATCTATCTATATATATATATATATATTTATATATATATATATATATATACAGAATATATAGTTTGGAGTCTGACTGTTTGAGGCTGTGGACAGCTGTCTTTTATACGGATAACGAGTTCAAACAAGTGCCATTAATACAGGTAACGAGTGGAGGACAGAAGAGCTTTTTAAAGAAGAAGTTACAGGTCTGAGAGCCAGAGATCTTCCTTGTTTGAAGTGAGCAAATACTTATTTTCCACCATAATATACAAATAAATTCTTTAAAATTCCTATAATGTGAATTCCTAGATTTTTTTTCACATTCTGTCTCTCACATTTGAAGTGTACCTATGAAGAAAATTACAGACCTCTGTCATCATTTTCAGTGGGAGAACTTGCACAATTGATGGCTGACTAAATACTTTTTTGCCCCACTGTATATATATATATATATATATATATATATTTATATATATATATATATATATGTCTTGATTGGATTATCCAGAGAATAGTGCTCGATACCGTGGTAGAGCGCAATATGTAGGTGTGGGAAAAATCACAAGACTACTTCATCTCTACAGAACTGTTTCATGAGGGGTTCCCTCAATCATCAGGAGATTTTAATGGAAGCATTCACATACAGACATCATACTGATGTGCTTACAGACATCAGTCGTTTACCAAGCAAAGGTAATACGCAAG